>NW_026592403.1:3899613-3909640 GCF_907164565.1 Psammomys obesus | reverse complement strand
GAAAGAAAGAAAGAAAGAAAGAAAGAAAGAAAGAAAGAAAGAAAGAAAGAAAAAGAAAGAAAGAGAAAAGAAGGAAAGAAAATTTCATTTTTGTTTTGTGTTGAACTTGTAATCTAAAGTCTATCTGTAATTTCCTGTGCTGGTTGTACATTGATCTCGACAGGATTATTGTCTGTGAAACAGTGACAAGGTATAAAATAGAATTTCCCACTGAGAAAAAAAAAATTCTGTTGAATAACCCTCAAAGGTGACTTTTACCCTGAAGTTTATTGTAAATGTAGATCCCCATTGAAATTGGCCTGCTTTTCTCTTAGAGCCTTGCTTTCGGAATCACATGTCTGGAGCTGTAGGAATTCAATATTACCAGCTCAAAGGTTCAAGTATATCAGAAACACATGACCTACCGGTATGCTGTATGCACAGCAAGGACTTAATTGATACCTTTGATCATCTGTGTCCACAGAGAGATAGCCTTTATTACTTTTGATCCTGATTTACACAACTTCATTTTAAATGCGTAAAGTCTGATCTACCCCTCTAAAATCTATGCTTGCTCTTTCCTCATTGTATCAATAATACTTATAATTATATAATCTTCTACCAAAATAATTAATTATATTAGGAAACAGTACATCACATGCATTTGCACAACGCACTTTTGTAACCTCGATGCTTAAAGAATGATGATTTTTACTTGTCAGTATTTAATCTGCAATTGTGATACTATTGTTAACATATAATTATATGTAATTATTGTATTATTCATTGTTTCTTTGTTTTTTGTTTGTTTGTGATTCAGAGAACCAAATGCATGATTTTCCACATTCTAGGCAAAAGCTTAGCCCCAGCCCAATATTCTGCAATATTTTAAAGGTTGAATAATAATAATATTTTATTTTCTATCACATATAATTATTTTCTGTCAAATATAACCACATTTGGGCAGGAAGAATGGTGAGTGGGTAAAGTCACTTTCCATCAAGACTGATGAACTGAGTTTGACATCCTGGTTGCATATGCTTGATGGAGAGAATTATCTCCTACTAGTTATCCTTTGATTCTCTTATGTGCAATTAATAAATATAAACTACATAATTTAATAATTAGGTAGAATTTAATAATTCGGATAAATTACAAATTCTTCTAATTGAACTAAATTCTAACTTAGTGGAAAGTTTTATTTACTACTCTATTGAGAATAATCATTTACATTTGAATAATAAAATTTGTTTAGCTGAGGCTATCGCTCAACAATACAACACTTGCTAGCCTTTGCAAAGCGTTGGTTCTAATTCCCAGCATTATAAAACAATGAGTTTGCCAATATTTATATTTTGTTTCAGAGTATTAGTTGTTTCTACCAATATCAATGTTAAAATAGAATATAAAATTTCCAACAAGAAAAAATATCTAACCAAAAACCCAGCTAAGTTCACTTCAAACTATTTAGTCTTAAGCAAAAGACTGATTTTGGCAACAACTTGTTTTCCTTAAAAGAGTTCTCTCAAGTATAATCTTACAACCTTGGCAGGACTGTGAACTCTGCTTTAACCTTCACAAACCTCTCTTTGGCACTTGAATCTTGAAAGAAGTGACTTAATTTCTGGAAAATAACACAAAGCACACTATAGAAAGTCATTATTTACAATTCGCAAACCAGTGACCATTGGAGCTGTACTGACTTTCTCTCTGATGCTGCAAGTGTGGCTTACAGAGGCAGACAAAACATAATTCCAACCACATAATTTCAAGCCCAGAAATTTACCTGGACCATGCTTTATCATGGTTATATCAAGTTATACATAGCTTGGCAAATCTGTGGACTGTTAACATACCCTGCACAATTATCTCCATGTTGTTTAACCAAACACTGAGAAATTAACACATAACCCTGGGAAATATTCCTGAATACGTATGTATACATGAAGAATTTCCTTTTCGGCATACATTTATATTATGTGTAAGCTTGAAAGTTGAAACTATTAAAAGATCCCACACATCATTTACTTATTCAGATATCATTAGGCACAGCACTACAGTTTTTGGTGGTTCTTAGAACAGCTTGGAGCTTGAATTTTATCTGTTTGGAATACTGATTTTTCTACCTGTTGTATACACTTATTTCACTGGCTCTATCCTATCTTTAAGAAGATAAGCCCTTCTTAGTTTCAATTTAAGTCACTCAGAGTTTACTGGTAATATGTTAGTTCATTCATCAGTCAATGAGTTTTTACATTGAACTGTCTCTCCACAATTTTGATTTTGTTATCCAGTGACAGGTTATACCACAACCAATGTATTTTTGCTTTTAAATACAATCAATTGTCGTAAGACCTGGTTTCTAAGAAGAAGCATCTTTAAAAATTTATATTACTTTATTTACTTTACATCTTGAAGGTTTCCCTAATCTTCCCTACATCTCCTCCTTCCCCTTCCTCTCTTCCTTTTTCCCAGCAAAAAGTAGCCCCCCTTCCTCCTATTAACCTTCCCCAGAACATCAAGTCACATCATGACTGTGCATATCTTCATCCCATGAGGCCAGGCAAGGCAGCCCTGCCAGGAAGAAATGATCCAAAAGCAACCAATAGAGTCCATGTTAAAAATAGCCTCTCCCCCATCCACTTGCCAGGTGTTCCATTTGAAGACTAAGCCTCCTGTTGGCTACATGTATTCAGGAGGACCTATGTCCAGAGGTCAGGAGGACCTATGTTCATGCATGCTCCTTGGTTGATGTTTCAGTCTCTGAAATCCCCATGTGACTGGGTTAGTTGTCTCTATTAGTTTTTTAATTAGGTTCATGTGCCCTCCAGGTCCTTCCATCTTCCCCACCCCCAATGATTCTCTAGGACCCACAGCATTCTGCCCCACGCTTGGCTGCAAGTTCTACCATCTGTCTTGATCTGCTGTTGGCTGTAGTCTCCCAAAGAACAGCCAAGTTAGGCTCCTGTCTGAAAGCATAGCAGAGTATCATTATTAGTTTCAGGGACTTGCTCTCTACGTTGGCGTGGGTCTCAGGTTGGGCCAAATATTGTTTGGACTTTCCCTTTATTTTGTTCCCTCATTATCTAAACTTCTTGTAGGCAGGGTAATTTTTGGTTTTCAGGTTTAGTTGGAGGGTTGTTGATCCCCTTCTCCACCCCAGAAGAATCTTCTTTACTTAGTCTTATATCCTATATTGTTCAAGTTCAGATATTTTACTGTCCAAATTGTTGCTAACAGAATGTATTGAATTAGTTCATGAGATTGGTATAGAAGTTGTGTTAGTGATTTCTATACTAGCAAGCCAATTTGAGATTCCAGCAGTTCAAAGTTTTCTTCTTATAAATATAAAAGTGAGGTTTAGATATTGTGAATATGTTGTTCTAACTGTGTCACTCTAAAGACTCTGTAAATGGTATGTGCTCTTTTCTAAATATAATGTGTAACACAACAATGATTTGATGTGATTTGGAAGATAAAAGGCATACAATTTTTTTCCTGGAGCCACATTATTTTATATATGGTTCACAGGGTGACTGGAGATTGTAAGTAAAATATAAGACCTTGTTTATGTGTGATAAAATGTCCTAATGCTGTGAACTTTCTGATAGAGTAATATAATACCTCTCAGTATGGTGTTTATATCTTCTATCACTCACTTATTCTCCTATCTTATCTATAAAATAATGACATCTATTGAAGTTGGAACAGTGAAAAAGAAAAAAGGACTTATGGATAATGGACTTATGAAAAGGACTTATGAAAAATTTTCACATTTCTATTTATCTTTATTCCCTCATGAGAAAGAAAAAGAATTTGATAGATTATTTAATGTGTTTGACCTTATCAAGAGGTATTTTGCATTTATATTGAAGAGTTTGAAAATAACAAGGGATCGATGTTTATAAAAACGAAGGCAATCCATTCATTCATTCATTCATTCATTCACTCATATTTTAGTCTTTTATCCAACAACTATTTATTAAACTACTGCATTGGACACTGTTTTAGAGGGCTTGTCAAAGAAAATGGTGCTGAGCAGAGAGGGCAGGACAAGAGGAACACAGGTGCTGCAGAGAAGTCTTGAAGGCCATGGTGACTGACAGGATAGCAGATGGGCAGACTCACTGAGTTCCAGACATCCTAAGGCTTGTTATTGACTATGATGGAGATAAGATACATGGAGGCTTTGGTCCAAGACTTTCTTCTAAAGAGGTTCATACTGGCTGCAGTCTTGCAAAATCCTGGGGTAAGTTCTGAAACCTGGATAGAGTGGTTATTTGTGAAAGGTAGGTGAGGACTCTGCCTTAGGTGAAAATAGATGTGGAATAGCCCAAGCCTTGAGTCTTTAATATGGTGACAGCCAGAAGAGAGTAGCAAAAGGAGACTAAGGCAAAGGTTCCAGGACAATATAAGAAACAGGCAAAGGAGGAGGAAAGGAGCTTGTTGCAACATCCAAGGGAAGCCAGCACTGTGTGGGTTTTAAAAGCAAATGCAATGTTGTTAATAGAAGGTATGTGACCCCTTATGTTGAATACCACTGGAAAGTAATAGATTAAAAGGACGTACAATGCCCAAATTATTTCATAACCCGCTTAAAAGCATTAGAATAGGATATTTGGGACAGGTTCAAGTGAAGCTTATTCTTAAAATGTGTTTGTGAAAAGAGGAAGAAATGGGGACAGAATAACAGGTAGAGGCAGTAATGTTGTCAGTGATGGTTCATTTATTATTTTTAAATTTTCCTGTTTACTTAATAGAATGACTTAGGAAAAAGAGAAAAAGAATTTTTTTTTTTTTAAATCTCAGTATCTGGTCAATTTTCTATTGAGCTTCTGAAAACTAGTTTTAACTTTAACTGGGACATTTTGCCAGCCTTGATCAATTAAAATAAGACATTTCCACATTCATGGATATATGAGTTATTATAAATATTCCTACATGATAATAAGCTTCATAAATAATCCTTCTATACTGATTTCAAAGCTAGGATTCATATTTCCAGTAGATTTGGTGAATATTAGTCAGGCCTGTATTACCTACTTGTGCTGCTACAGAGATAAAATACCTCACAAAAGCAACTTGACGAAAGAATGTGTAGTTCTTTGAATGAGAATTGCCCCATAAGCTCATTCAAATGTTTGGATGTTTAGTCACCAGAGACTAGAAGATTTTGAGAAGGATTAAGAGGTGTGGCTTTGTTAGAGTAGGTGTGGTTTTTGTTGGAGGGAGTGTGTCATTGGAGATAGGATTTGAAGTTTCAAAGGTCCGCTCTGGGCTCCTCTCCAACCCCGTTGTCTGCTGCCTGTGGATCAGGAATGTAGCTCTCAGCTCTACCATGCCCTAGCACCATGCTGCAGGGAGCCTCTCCCACCATGACGATAATGGATAAACCCTCTGAAGCTGTAAGTAAACCCTCAATTAAATGTTTTCTTCTATAAGTTGCCTTGATCATGATGTCTCTTCACAATAACAGAGCAATAACTAGGATAGAAAGTTTTTTGGGGGAAGGCTTTTTGAAGTTTCTGCTGAAGATATGTAGGCTGACGTTTAAGACAACTACAACCATGCACAGAAAGGATATAGACCTCCTGCTCCGATATAGCCCCTAGACAGCTCAGTCTCCATGAATAAATTGTATATAATTACTACTACTAATAATAGTAATCATAATGAAAAAAAGACGACTACAACCACAATCAAGATGAAGAGAAACAAATGATGCTGCTCAGTTCTTTCTGCCCCCATCATCATATCAACTTTTTTTTTTTTTTACTCCGTCCAGGGGAAATTTACTGCCCACGATATGGTGTATATTACACTATCTGTTAATCCAATCCATAAACCCATGAGATCTATGTCTCGAGCGTTGTTTCCAGGGTGCTTCTAAACCTCATCAAGTTAACAGTCATGATTAACCATTATAAGACTGCTTATGCTAATACTCTAAAGAATTCAGCTATGGTGATAAGAATAGGAGGGTATGGTAACTGTTACTGGCCTGAGTAGATATACTAACTTTATACTCAATAGAAGACAGCACACCAAAAATCAAGTGACAGGAAAAATTGCTAGTTACTTAACAATGAAAACAAATAAAATAAACTCATACAGTACTATATTTAGCTCAGTTATAAACAATGTATATAGAGGGAAAATGTAATCAAATATCTTTTTAGATAAAACCCATTATTAAAATATGTCCCTCTAATCCTACCCCTCCCTTCCTCCATAAGACTCCCTGTGTTCTGCCCAAAGTTTGTCCCTAAGTCTCAACATTAGCTTTGATCCTCTGTTGGGTGAATTCTTTCAGATGACCCCCTATAGTAGACTCCCAGCCTGTTTCCTCTCCCTCAAGGAGATCTGGCCAAGAGGATCCTGCAGAGACTGATGCACCAACAGAGGACCATGCATGGAGAAGATCTAGACTCCCTGCTCAGATGTGGCCAACTGGCAGCTCAGTCTCCATATGGATCTCTAAGGCAGGGGATCAGGGGATACCTCTATCATGAACTCAGTTGACTGCTCTCTGATCACTCGCCCCTGATGATGTAGCCTTGCCAGGCCACGGAGGAAGAAGATGAAGCAGTCCTGATGAGATTTGACAAGCTATGGGCAGATGGCAATAGTGGAGAACTCCTACCCCTTTTAGTGGACTAGGGGAAG
Organism: Psammomys obesus; assembly: GCF_907164565.1. Classification (NCBI taxonomy): domain Eukaryota; kingdom Metazoa; phylum Chordata; class Mammalia; order Rodentia; family Muridae; genus Psammomys; species Psammomys obesus. Next base: position 3,902,995 of record NW_026592403.1, on the reverse strand, counting down.
GGGATGAGGTGAAGAGGGAGAGAAGGTGGGACTGGAAGAGTTGAGGGAATAAGCTTCAGTTGGGATATATAATGAATAAATTGTGAAGAAAAAATTTTAATAAAATAAAAGGACAGTCCTGAATTATGACAAGGAAGAGTTGAATAGGAAGTCAAGGACAGTATCTGAATTTAATGAAGTAAGTTATAATCATATGGAAATAAGATTTAGAATTAGATGGAGAAGCATCTAGGCAAGAAGTAAGAGCTGCTTCCTGTGGGGAGAAGCATCAGTGGCAGACAGTGATTTGACTAAGAGAAAACATTCACAGTGAGAGACTTCTCACACTAAGGTTAAAGTGGATTTAAAAATAAACAAATGGACCATAGAGTACCGTTGGCAAATTTCTAGATGTGGTCACCTTTTTTACACATGTTAATTATTTGGCATTGCTCTGACCAAATACTTGACAGAATAACTTAAGAAGGAAGGAATCTTTTTTTCCTGTCACATGTCATAGCTCTCTGTTTATCCTGTAACATCAACTCAGTGCCAGGAAACTGAGTAAGGAGAAGCCTGGACTCTGATGTGTGTGTGTGTGTATGTGTGTGTGTGTGTGTGTGTGTGAGTGTGTGTGTGTGTGTGTGTGTATGTGTGTGTGTGTGTGTATGTGTGTGTGTAAATTTATTTTGATTCCATCATGTTTCTCAGACACTGGGAGTGGTGCTACTCACATTCCCTCACAATCTCTTAAGTAGTTCTAAATCCAGCAAGTTGAAATGCAGATTAATCATCACACTATTGTGGCCTCCTGTTTTACAAATAAAGAAAAAGAGTGAACCAGGAAACAGTAAGTGGACCAACACTCTCAGTAATGATAGCACTGTATCTGCTCTTAAATTGCAGATAATCAGCCATGTTAGAATATTAAAACAAATCTTACTATTTGTTTAAATGAAAGCAAGACTACTGATATTAGAGAATTCTTTTTGATGTAGTTAGGAGAGGCAAGAGTATTGTTTGGCTTTGCACTTCCTAAACAAACACAGCTTGTAATCATGATTGATGCGCTTTTGGATTCTAGGTGCAAACACTTCATTTAAGATCCTTTTGTATCAATATTCATAAGTGAGATTAATGTGAAATTTCCTTAGTACAATTTTTGTGAGGGCCTTAGACCAGTGTTTCACCTGATTTATGAAAGCAATTTGAGAGTTTCTCTTCTTTCCTGTGATCCCACATAGATCTGTATTAAGGAGTTAAATACTTCCATAAATACAACTTAACTATGTCTTGCAGGGAACTAGGGCAGATGATTGGGCAGATCAGTATCAATCTCCCTTTCCTTCAGTTATCTCAGGTGTGACTTAAAATTGATGAATAAACATTGAAGGTAGAATGTCCAATTTATAAGAATTCACATTTATTTCTGCATATTCAAAACAGTTGGCTGAAGTTGAGTTGAGTCATTATTAGATTTTACACTCTGTTAGAGACCCACAGTTCATATAAGTTGGAGGAGGGGCTGTGAAGAAGAAATGAACTCTTAATATGGAATTTCCCCTACGACAAACAGGATATGAGATTTTTCTATTTTAATTGTCATGTTATAATACTAAACTGTACATTAATATGAATAGTCTTCTTGGGCTTGTTTATATTAATATATGGAAATATTTACTATCTCATAAACATTATTTTTAAACTTTATTTAAATAGAATACATCATCTTCTTCCTCCTCCCTATGACCTTTCTCATGCTCCTTATTCTCTTTCAAATTCATAGTCTCTTAAAAACATCACTGTTAACATAAACATACATATATGCAAATAAATATAAATGCATCTGCCTTAAGATCTATTTAAAATTTAGTTCAAAATGTGTTTATGGCAGGGTGGAAAGGTGAAGAGGAGGATAATAAATAAAAGACTAAACAGTTAACTTCAGTTTTAATGTAATTTATAAGTGGGAATAATTTTAAGAGTTGACATAATTACTTCAAAATTCATTAATTAATGCCTAGGTATGCCTAGGAAAATCACAGGACACTTTCAGAGTTATTGTAAAACCTTAAATCCTATTACTTACAAATGTCATTCTTTTCAACAGCTTTCTTCCTGTGATAAATTGTTTAGCTTATGTTTGTTCATTGACTGTCTGTATGAAACTGAGGAGTTTTAAGTGGCTGAGAATAAAGTGGCTTACACAGGAAGGTCTTTGCTTCTTTCCTTGCCTACTTATTTACATTTTCACATTGAAGGTTAATCAAAGTAACAGATGATATGCAGAAATTGTGCTCATGACAGTTACCTCCAGGTCATGTCTCATTAGCATAAATTTGAAATCTCTGGTGAACAGGTTCTAGTTTATTTTTTTTTAATCATAGGCTTAAAATATTCCAAAAGAGAAGTGAATATCAATTATATATTTATGAGACATATTATGAACTGGGTCATTAATCTAATGAAGTCCTTGAATTATACTGGTCAATACTTCCATTGCTTTTTATATAAAGTGATGTTAAAATAACTGGATGCTATGACTTCAAAATGTATTAACCATGAATTCTGAATTAAAGTGAAAACCAACATACATTCATGACATTGCAGAAAAGTAAGCAAGCCATGTTTGGCTTCTGATGGAGTTATTTGTATGAAAACACTGACATATCTTTTCATAAACATGAAGGAAGACAGGCAAAGTTGTATGTGTTTTTATTGATGACCCAAACAAAGAAGAAATTCATCTACACAGCCAGCAGTGAAAACTACTAAGAGAAATGGACAGTGTGGTAGTTTTCTTTCTTTTTTTTTTTTTTTTTTCTTTCCCTCTTCTTACATTTGTTTACAAGGCTTTAAATGATTTCTGCATCTGGAAGATTTCCTTAGAGATTGAAAATTACATAAGAGGTCTGGTTAAGCTTTGTGAAAATAAGGCTCCTAGGAAGCTGTGCTACTTCTATAAGACTGTTTATGTAGCTAATGGAGTAAAGATGGATGGAAAAGAAACATTGAAGTAGTTCAGTGGGCAAAGATGTATGCCACTAACTTTGAGGATCTGAGTTTGATCCTCAGAATCCATATGATGGTGGAAGGAGAAAACTGTGTCCTCTGAAGTTCACACACTGACACATAGACACTCCCTAGCACAAAACATCCAACAAACATAAAAATTAACCTTAAACATACAAGAAAATGTGGGAAAATGTAAATCTTTGTGTCCATCAGAAGGCTGTACTTTCACATAAGATTTCCTAGACATTGTAAGTTACTAGAGATTAGCGTGACAAAAATTAGGAAAACTTATTATAAATATTTTTGCAAATTCTCACTTGATCAATTAGGCAGATTGCCATACATACATACATACATACATACATACATACATACATACATACATACA
>NW_026592403.1:3886960-3899603 GCF_907164565.1 Psammomys obesus | reverse complement strand
ACATACATACATACATACATACATACATACATACATACATACATACACTTTGATGGAGATCATCAGATGATCCATTCAGACCTCCTGAAACCCAGCCCTCGGGGCTAATTACAAGTGTGATGATGAAGGTAGTTTTTATGGCTCTTCCCACAAGCTGCATCTTTCCCTCCTCTGAAAGGCCACCACAATTTATCTCTGTCCTTCTCAGGCAGGAAATCATTATATATACATTTTGGTTATGCTAATAACCCAAGGTTATTAAGTATTAATCAGGTCCAACATTATTTGATAATGGCTGTCCCCTTTTTTTGTCTGTGACAAGTTTCTGAGAAGATATAAGACATTTGTATATATTTCTCACATATATTCTGCACTAGTGGTACTCTAAAACACCTTTCATTTTATTTTCTAAGCAATATCCACAAAAACGAAGAGCATGAGACGAACAACTGAAAGCACAGAACTGTGGTTTTAAAGTATCAAGTGCAAGGAAAGCAACATCTAATTGCTATGCTTTGATGTTGACCTCTGGATATATCCCATTCGTTAAGTTTTAGGTTCTGGAATGCTTAGCATATCATAAATTCTGTTGTCAGTAACAGAACAAGAATGTGTGTCGATGAATGTGCCCATGAATCACATTCTTGTTTTCTCTTTCAGTCTTGATAGTAGTTTTGTGTTTTGATATCCCCTTGCATTGTTGTCTCTTTTTATCTCACTTCACAGTAGGAGTCTAGACAATGGTGATAGGTTGGTTAAACTTAACTTTAATTGTTTTCTGTTCTGTTTTTTCTTTTCATTTGACTGCCGTCTTCGTGATCACTCATCTTCTGTCGGTATCAGGATCCCTTCTTTGAAAGCTGCATGTCTTCTCAGTGATTCCCCTCTCCCAGTAAATATCAGGTTTTCTATGACTTAGTGTAAAATGTTATTCCTATTTTAACTGCTGATTTCTACAATAACAACTGAGCCACAAAAATGATGTTCAAGTACTAAACTGAACACCAAGATAATTGAACAATGAAAAATCGCATACGGCATGGTGCCTATTTTAATAGTGTTTTGTACTTCCTTTTCCTAAGTTTTCTAATTCATCTTTCTAAAACTATATTAAACACATGCAATTTGTATAGTTCAGAATTCATCCACTTTTTGTTACCATTAACAAACACAATAACACACACACACACACACACACACACACAGACACACACATTCACATATATACACAGAAAAATTAAGAGGTTGTGAAACATTAAGCCTGAGCCTGAGAGAAATTTTTCTGATGGCGGCAACTCTCACAGGAGGCTATTGGACCCAAAACTCTGCAAAAACTCTCTTTGCGATTGTAACTGTCCACAACAACCTGATTAGCTTCTGAGCTGTGACACTCCTGAGTATCAATTCTGTTACTCTAAGTCTACTGTTTCAAAAACGCAAATATTACCCTCTTCTATTTTGCCTTTGATTTGATTTTCATTCCTTGGAACGGAAGATTGTCACTGTAGAATTGTTATGTATAGTTTTATTCAAGGGATTTATACTGGTGGTAAATAATATATGCTAAAATATTCAAACGATAACTTACATAATAACCTGCACCCAGCTGATGTTATTGTTTTTAAAATTTCTGAGGTGAATTTATCATCAGTGCTTTTATGCTTAACTTCTTGATTTTACTCTAAGGTTTTTAGTTCATTTTATAAAGCATTCCATTCTTGCTTCTGGTCCTAGTTAATTCAATTTCACAATAAAGTATGAATTCATCACATTTCCCCCCTGTGTTTTAAAAGAGTTTTTCCAGATGAAGCTTTCCCTTCCTTAAAGGCTTGCTAAAAGTTGTTCTATAAAATGTTGCTGGCAGTAGAATTTCGAACAATTGCTTTTGAAGCTCCCATGAGCCTGCTGAGGAGTCTCAACAAATATCTAGCAATTATTCCTCTTGCGAAGTTCTAGAAATCTACTGCAATGTCCAGCTTTTCAAATTTCCTGCACAAATCCTCAAACATATCCTGGTGTAATGTGTTATTCTTTACACTTGTTCTATTTCCCCCCCTTTTTTTTTTGGGCCTTTTATTTTATAAACCCCCCCCCCCCCCACACACACACACAATTTCTACTGAATGGGAGTTGTTGGCACATAACAGGGTAGAGCAGCTCCAGTGAGGGAGGATTTGCTATGGTCTGAATAAGGGTTCTATTTTCCTCCAAAGATGTAGATGTTAAGCGTTTCATCCTTGAAGTGATATCATGGTAGTTGATGACCTAGTTGAAGTGCCTTGAGTGGTAGAGCAAATACCCTGAAAAAATAATTGTAGAGCCATACACTTTTTTTTGCCTCTCTTCCTGAATCAGTTCAGATTGTTACCATTTTATGTCTAAAAACATCTGTCATGATATACTACTCTCATCAGAGGTCAAACCAGTGGCCTGGCTAATTTTGGACTATCTAACAATTTTCTTCCTCTTCTTTCCCATTCTTTTGTATTTAGGCTCTAAATACAAAATTCAGTTTGGCTAGACTGGGTCTCACTAAGCAGTGAAGGCTGGCCCTGAACTCAAAAAGATTCAACTGCCTCTGATTCTCAAGAGCTGGGTTTACAGAGTTCAGTGCCATGCCTGACATGCTATTTGTTTTCTGTCAGTATCTTCCAGCTGCCAATTTTATCATGGAAAATTGTCTTACTTTATACCAACCATGCCTTTATTATTGCATGGTTTTAGAGCCTTCTTTTGGTGCATATCTGTTTCCTGTCAAGCATACTGAGCATGTACACATGCAAAAATATATATAAACCATTTAAACATTTTCTATAGAAACCTTTTTTTTCTAGGAAAAAAGGAGGGTTATAGTTAAAGATGACAATATTTTTGTTTCTATATTTTTATTTTAACTGTTACTACATTATAAAACCTTCAAATTACACATTAGATCTAGCTTTGTCCATGGTAGACTAGGGCATGTTCAGTAAATCAATTTTTGGAGAAAATGTTATCATGTGGCTAATTTAGTGTCATATGAAGTAAGGATATTGAAAGAGCAAAAACTATAATTCTCTAATGGGAATTTTTAGAAAAAAAGAATTATATTTTTATAATATCTTAGAGGGAGTGTAATTTTTGAAAGAATTCTTAGTACTAAGCTCAAAGAGCATTTTCAAACTCATAATATTATTTTCTTATTTTTTTATTCTTTGAAATTATAAATATGTCATTTTCCTCGTTCCTTTCTTCCAAATGCAGCTATGGCCCCTTCCCTCCATCCCCTTCAAATTTGCTCTCTTTCAAATTATTTAATTGTGCTTTATAAATTCATAAGTATCAACTATTATTTTTGTTTTGTCCATTTCTCAATCCATGAAAACATTCTTCTAGAACTTTAATTTGGGAGAGAACTTGCATTCCAGAAATAATGGCGATAGAGCCCACCTGACTTTGCAGGTAGTGAAGTCAATGGTCTGTGCTGTCCTTCAATCATGTTACCTTTGTACTTGTAGAGTTTCGTTATACCAAGCCTTATTTATAGGGTTATAAACATATGACTGTATCTCCTTATTTTTTACCTTTGCAAATAACACTGTGACATCAGTACAATGTCATAGCTGACACAGTAATCTCAGGAATGATTCTACTGCATGCAGAATCCATGAAATTGCTCAGTAGTCCCCTTTTTTCACCATGCTTCTGAGAAGACTTCAGCTGCTTCTTCAGAGTCAGGTGAGGACTAAAAAATGACCCTACAGCTAGGATTAGATCCCAATACCACTCTTGTCCCATTATCCCATTTTAACCATCCTTTTCAAAGCTTGAACGTCATCCCTGATACAGAAACTCTCATCTTATGGGTCAAAATCGCTGTAGAAGCTCAGCTATGGTTACAGGTGCACTGAAATTGTTGAAATTCTCAAAGGACAATTGCTTCCCTCTCAGCAAGAGAGCACAGGTACACTTTAAGAGAAAAGCACATTTCAGCTTCTTTTTTATTTTTTTTTCATCTGTTGTAAAAGGATAATATAGTCTCTCCAGCTATATTAAGAACAGGGAATAACAAGGGATATTCTGTTTAGTATTCTTGGATAGCATCCTATAATCTTTCTTCATGTTAACATTTCTGAAATGTATTTTTGTGTTTATTACAACTTAAGTGTATCTTTTTTTCTCTGTGATTGCAGAAGCATTGGGAGATTTCTACCACAGCTAACCATTAAAACTCTATGCTAGGAACTCAATGACTGGCTCTTTGACCTCCCCACCTCCCAAGGGAGGAGCAGTACTGTTAGGCCACAAAGGAGGACTTTGCAGCCAGTCCTGAAAATACCTGACAAAACGGAGTCATATGAAAGGGGAGGAGGACCTCCCCTATCAGTGGACTTGGAAAGGGGCAGGGAGGAGATGAGGGAGGGAGGGTGGGATAGGGGAGGGAATGAGGGATACAGCTGGGATACAGAATTAACAAAATGAAACTAATGAGAATAATAATAAAAAAATTAAAAAAAAAAAAAACTCTATGCTAGGCCAAACAGTGAAGTAAAAGTCAATTATACTATCTCAAAAAGAATCTATTGTATTTTTATCCTCCAAGAGGGAGTTTCTTTAGTAAAAAGCCAGACAAATGAGAAGAAAAAGTGATAAGAAAACAAATAGATGATACAGACTCTGACTTGCCAACTATTGTGGAACAATCTTGGCTAGTTCCAAGAGTAAACACCATTGCATACACAATTTTACTGTGAAAATCAGTAGAGCCAAGAGGATAATTGTGAAGTGTTTATATAGTTATTTAGAGTGTCCTATCATTAATTTTATTACATCTACAGTCATCCTATTTCCTATATGTGCACTGGGTTCTAAAGAGTGATTTTTAACTTGTTTAATAGAAGCCCACCAAAGAAGGACACAAATTCCAAAATTGAAATTCTAGCTTTTAGAGGAAAACACATTAGTAGAAACAATAAAATGTCATGCACAAAGACATTTTAAGATAACAGATATAAAAACTTCCTTTTAGACATAATGACGGTAAATAAATTTGTTATTCCATATCCACATTTAATCAGCAATTAATGACAACTGATAAAACAGCATAGATTAACTAGTTCATAGATGTTAACTTGCAAATAATTATGAAGAACTGTTTAATTTTATTTTAGAAGGAAAGACATGTGATTTAAAATCTCAGCTCAAAATGATATTGACAAGAACTCAAGAAATTGTCTGAACCCGCAATTATTTTCTTTCTCCTTCATCTAAAAACCAGTTTTCTCATTTAATTACATGCATACTCAGATTTCTGACAAGGTTAATTTGACACTGTGGATATGGCTTAGTGGGCAAGAGTACTTATTGTAAAATCAAGAATATCTGAATTCAAATCCTAGCTCAATGTAAAAGTCAGGTGAGGGTAGGCTAGTGTGTGTGTGTGTGTGTGTGTGTGTGTGTGTGTGTGTTTGTGTAACTCAAAGTTTGCATGGCAGCTAGGAAAGATAGGGTACGCAGAGACAGATGAAATTCTTTGGGGAACCAGCTGATCATCTTCAGGTTTAATGAGGTAAAGTAAAACAGGAAGATTCTGGACCCCTTGGCTCATTACATGTGTGTACTCATATGTGTGCACATACCACAAACACACAAAAAAAATCTGTGTCTTCTATAAACTTCTGAAACAGGAATTTTTGTTTGAAATAACAAATTTCAATAAATATCAAATTCATGAAGACATTTTAAAGGAACAGGCCTTAACCAATGGGCACAGGAATTACAAATGTGAGTCATCAGTCCTGCTTATTTATTTATTACATGGTTTTACTAGCTCAATTTCATGTCCCCAGGACTGTGCAAGAAAATATGGAGCTACCTCTCCTGACTGACTCACTTCTTAGAATCGGAGCTGTTGGGAATAGTGGGAACAGAGATACTGAGTAAGGGTAGGGAGACACAAGAATTTTCACAAAGAAATCACAAGTAGGGTGAGAAAAAAAAAATAAGAACCACTGTTACGTTCCATGCAAAAGTGTGAAATATGGGGCAGAATGAGCCATATCTGATGACTATTTTTGGAAATTCTGAATGTGTGAATCACTGTTATCCCTTGATTCACCACTGGAAAAAATAATTAAAATAAGTGGAGAGATGATTTTAGGTTTCTATTTTTTTTTTCTCTTATGTGACACGGAGTGGAGATTGGCAGTGTGGAGAACTAGTTTTGCCTGCCTTATTCATGGGGGCTGTTGAAACATCTCAGGGCACTGGATCTGTAAACTTAAACTCACCCTTTATCGCCCAGGAAACATTTCAAACACTTATTTGTAATGACTGGGCTAATTTCTCAGCAAAGGAAAGTGTTACCAGCTATCATAAGCTCTTGATGCTGTTTGCTTGTTTGTATTTTTGAAGGTAGTAAAAGCAAAGAGGGTCTGTGTTGAACTAAAATTGAATGCATATGATGTCTGATTTTGGATTTCATTCCAACCAATATTTCTAATATTTGGCATGATAAACTGTCCCCTGATATTCCATCTGGTTATTACTTTTGTAAATGCCTATAGCATTCTTTCAACTTCTTCTTAGTGTAACAATTTTAAAAACTTAACATAAGTATTTATTATTCACATTGTAATAAATGTGTAATAAATCTATTGTATAAGTGTGCTAACCCTCCCCCCTTTTTCCACCTATGTGCTACAAGTCATGTCAAGTGAATAACTATTTTAGTCTTTTGTTCACCTTTTTGTTCGTCAATTCAGTTTTTCTCTCATTTTGTTTGTTCTTTGAGAAATCAAACAGCTGGGATACAAAGTGAATAAACTTTAATTAATATAAAAAATAAAAATTCAATAAAAAATTAATGCAATGAATTTTGACCATATGTGTTCTCCTCTTCTAACTCCTGCCTGTCAGAATCTTAGCATGGGAAGGAGAATCAGTCAGGAAATTTACCCCTAGTGAGGGTGTGGTCCCTGGTGGTTAGTTAAGCTCCAATGAAAAGAATAATGTTATGGATAAGGACAAGGCTGGAAATGTGGCTCAGTGGTTAAGAGCACTTGTTCTTGCAGAAGACACAGGTTCTGTTTCCTGCACGCGTGTGGCATCTCACCATTATCCATACCTCCAGTTCTAGGAATTCTGATTCCTTCTGACCTCTTCAGGCATCAGGAATGCACCCAGTTCACATATACACATGAAAGCAAAACTATCATACACATAAAATGAATACATTTTTAAAAATTAAAAAAAAGTAATGTCTGGACAGAACAAATTAGGTTTGGTAGGTTTTTTTTCACATTAAAGTTATTTAAAATCTATGGGTCTTATTGTTTTTCTATGCTCTCTTTTGTTTTCTTCTATTCAACACTTTCATTTTTGATCTTTTAGGAACTTCCAAGACATTCTGAATGATATTTCTCTATTTACTATATGCCTATATTTCTTCTTACACACATGCACACACACAATTTTAAATCAAGTTTTTTAATATTAGATAAAACTTTTTCTTTCTGTCTGAGTCTGGTTGATATTACTTAATATAATAACTTCCAGTTACAACCAGTTTCCTACAAATGTCATTATTTTTTTTCTATCTGAATAAAATTCTACAGTGTATAAATATGACATTTCTTTTATATGTGTATGTGCTGATGACTATCAAGGCTGGGTCAATTACCTGGATACTGTAATCATATCTTCATGGTATGCTGAGTCAGCATCGTTTTGGTATATATCCCAGAGTAGCTTAGCTGGCTCATGTGACAGTTCAGTTCTGTTTTTAGTGTAAAATCTCCAATTCCATAATGACTGCAAAAGTTTATATTTTTATCTGTGGTATATTGTATTCATCCCCTCATAGTATATTTTCTCTTTCTTTCTTTCTTTCTTTCTTTCTTTCTTTCTTTCTTTCTTTGTTTCTTTCTTCACTTTATAATCTGATCCTAGCCCCCTCTGTTCTCCCCTCCTAGCCCTACCCATAATATATTTTCAATCCTTAGATTTTTGTTTTGAGACAGACTCATGTTATATGGCATGGCTAGCCTCAAACTCATGGTAATCCTTCTGCCTCTGTCCATTGAGTATTGGGAGTATGGGTTCAGCTGACAATACCTGGCTTTTTTTTATATTCTTATGAGGTGCAAAAAGCTATCCTGAATCAGCCAATCACTTCTTGGCAGACATTATTGCACTGGTATGAATTCTTAAATATCACTTTGTTCATACAAAGAGAACTGAAAATTTTTCTAAACGTTCAAGTTTTGTTTCTGACCTTGCCTACTGAAGTTGCTTATATTTGAACATCTTCTGAAGTCCCATGTTTGATTTTGGTCCTTTGTAGTGATTTGCTGGATTATTTTGAAGACTGATGTCTCCAGATAACTATTTATTAGCCCTACTATTTATTAGAATTTTGACTCATTTTTCCCAGCAAGCCCTACCCGACTCCCGACCCCCATCTAGTTGAGCCCAGGTCATGTAAGGAGCATCACATAGGCCTCAGGAGAGATTACAGGCTTGATTCTTTCCTGATAAGGAAACCAGTTCCGCTTGCTCTCTGTTCCTAGAAGGGCACTTCTCTGCTAAGGAGATCTGAAGTCTTAAGCACTGACCTTCAGCTGTACTTGAAGATTTTCCCCTCACCTTTAGGATAATTAAGTACAGTATTCTTCTTCTTGTGATATGACCATGCTACTGTATGGAAATTTAGGCACATGTAAATCAAGTATCCCTAACCCCCTGATCCCAGCGAATCAAATACATTCATTCTCGAATTCCCTCTTACCGTCCAAGGTTTATAAATCCCCGATTTCAAATAAATGTGCAGGGGGATACGCTGCTGACTGGCTGCTTGATTCCATCAGCCTTCCACCATGACTGCCTAAGAGTCATCCTTCATCCTTGCCATCCTCCTCTCTGCTGGGCCTGCCCTCCTGCCCACTGGGCCTGGGTCTTGCCAGTCCTGTGTCTCCACTGCAAGCTGACCAGGCATGGGCTTCCTCCTGCACCTCTGCCATGCTTAGCACAGCAGCTCAACCAAGAGCTGTAACACATTGGTTATAGGCTTTGGAACACCTGAACTTCCGTTGTCACAGGTGATCTCACGTTAAAAGAGCTAAACTGTAGCTTTCTGTGGGAAACCTTTCCACACCCAGGCAAACACATGGGCCTCACTCTAAGGCACTCTAGCTAACCCTGTGAGAAACAGAACCCCATTTTCCTTCAGAGTTCCAGGCCCCTGCTGAGTAGACAACAGCGCTTAGCTGATGGGTATAGGAAATGGTGCTGGAACAGTTAGGGGTCACTTCTAGTAGAAGGAAGTTAAATCACTGGGAATACGTTGTTGAAGGTGATCCTGAGGTCCTGGCTCTTTCCTGTTTCTCTGCATTATGTCACAGCTGTCATGAGCTAAGTAGGCACCTCACCTTCACACTCCCGCCGTGAACTCACTACAGGCTCAACATCAGTGAAGCCAGTGTCTCATGGGCTGAAACCAAACTAAAACCCACAATAAGCTTCTCCTTGAACACTAACTATCTCAGGTTACAGAGATGGAAAGATGTTTAAGGTACTCGTAACACATGCGTGAAATTCCAGGAAGCTCATCATCTGGAAATGTAAATAAAAACCCCAACCAACCAACCAACCAACCAACCAACCCCCTCCCCCCCAAACAAAAAACAAAAAACCAAACACATTTACAGATTTGTTGCCAGAATTTCTTTGGCAAAATAAGGTTATTAATGATTACTTCTTGGTTTGTTTCACTGAATTAATCTGATTTAGGAGAATTAGAAAAACAGAACTGATTGAAATAAATCCAAGGACAAGAAAACTCACCTTACATTTACGTAATTATTCACCAGCACACAAAAGCACCAAGATATAGATTTCGCACATAAAGTCAAAAGCATGTATATTAAGAAATGTTACCCCTGGCTCAAATGGGGCTGATTGACAGCTCAGTCTCCATGTGGATCTCCAAGTGAGGGGAGAAAGGTCTGCCTCTGTCATGAACTCAGTTGACTTCTCTTTGATCACTGGCCCCTGATGATGCAGCCTTGCCAGGCCACAGGGGAAGAGGATCTAAGCAGTCCTGATGAGACTTAACAAGCTATGGGGAGATGGCTGTAGTGAGGAACTCCGCCTTTTAGTAGACTAGGAGAAGGGGATGAGGGGAAGAGGGAGAGAGGGTCAGACTGAGGGAGTTGAGGGAGGGGGGCTTCAGTCAGGATACATAATGAATAAACTGTGAAGAAAAACATAGAAAAAATTAAAAAGAAATGTTAAAATCGATAAACTGAGAAGCAATTAGTAAGTAGAATTACTTGCAGAGAATAATTTATTTTTATTTAAAAAAATCATAGAACTTTAACAGAAGGGATGCAGTTAAAATGATTACATTTATTTATTTATTTATTTGGTACTTGGGGCATTGCAAGACAAAGCACACATGTGAAGATGAGAGGACAACTATGGGAATAATTTCTCTCTTTATATCATGTTGGTGTGGGGAACGGAACTCAGGTCTCACCCATGGTAGAAAGTGCCTTTAACCAGTGAACCATCTTATGGGCCATTATATAATTTTCTATCTAGAAATATAGAAACCATGAAATCAGTTTCATCTTTACATATCTGTCTAAAGAGTCAGGAACTCATTCTTTTTAGAAATACAGAAACAATGAAAACAGTTTCATCTTCACATATCTGTCTAAAGAGCCAGGAACTCATTTTTCACCCTAGAGTCTAATGTGATTTCTAGAACATAACCTGTACCAGAGTGTATTCTACCAATTTCCAATTTGCAAACTCATTTTTCAAATTTATTAATTACTTAAAATAATGAAGCAGAAATGGTTTTTATGAAATAAGTTACAAATTGTCATGAGTAGTTACTTCTTTGCAGAAGTTCACACATCAATTGTATAATAATGATAATAATGAGGGAGGGAAGGAGGGAGAGAGGGAGAGAGAGAGAGAGAGAGAGAGAGAGAGAGAGAGAGACTGAATAGTTCTCTTTAGACCAGAACAAAGACTGAGCAATCAATGGTGGAAGATGACGTAGAGCCCTAGGAAACAATTCAATAATTCTACACTGGGTAGTTTTTATCATCAGGGGTTCGCTGAACTGGTTGTTGAAAGTTGGCATGTCACACAGTCAGAATGTACAAGTGATTGGTAACTATAAAGGTAAGGCTCATAGCAGACCTCTTGCACATGATCAATGGTTATTTTAAAATTACAAGCTGAAGATAATCATCTGTATGATCCATTAGATTTTCGGCCTTCTTCCTAAACGCTTTTAGAAATGGGAAGGGCGGCGTATTAATTCTCTCTACTGTTTCATTATTTTCTTGTCACTCGTTTCATTAGTTATACAATATTCCACACTGGTGTCAATGACACAAAGCTAATTTCTTGACACACACTTTTTTATGGTCCTCATTACAGAAAACGGGCTGAATTTTTTATTGGTTTATCCTCAATGAATGATTATATTAAAATAATTCACTTTGTTGCCAAGATATTAGTTTCTTAGAAGCATGCAAATTCCTAAAGATATGGTTTGAGGGAATCCAATTTTACAGTATTTGATAGACAATGCATGTGAATAATGCAGTTGCCATAGTCATGGAAATCCATCTTCACTACTACCTCCAACATGAAGGTAATTTATATACTGTAATTTAAAAACATTCCGTATTTTAATTATCAACAGAAAGAACAGTTAGCATAATGAGAATGTCCCAAAATATTTAAAGTGGGAAATTTGCCTAAAATATATAAACAAAATATAGCTCTAAACTGTTTAAAAAGTTGTAAAATTTCTAAAACTGCAATTAATTAAAGTCTGGATATACAAGTTATATTTATAATATTACATACTGAATATTATAAATATACAAATTATATTCAAAAAGTAAACATGCTTTTTACAATTTTGCATGTCTTTAAACAAAAACCACAGTGGCTACATAAGTTGCACTGTGCCATATCGAAAGGATGCTGTATTTCTCTACTGCAGCTTTTGTTGTTGTTTTCTTTTTTTATTACTATAATTTATTACAATTTATTGAATTTGTATCCCAGATGTGGCCTCCTCCATTTTCTCCTCCTAATCCCACCCTCCCTCCCTCTTCTTTTGTTTGGTTTGGAATGGCTTGGTTGTGAGAAAACTGTGGTGCTGGGGAGGAAACCCAGGGCATGTTCTTGGCTAGGCAAGTGCTCAGTTATAGCACTATACCTAACCAAACTTACTCATTTTTATTAGTAGTAGTGCTTTTGATCAAAAGATCTGAACTTTATGTGTCTATTGGATACAGTGATGTTTTTTAAAAAATATGTATGTAATTATTAATGATTAAATTAGATGTAAGAATAGTGGTCAGAAAGTGGGGAAAATTAGGCTAACTCATACTCTCATCACAGAAAAATTAACTGTCATAACATAATTACCTCCTTCTACACTCTTTCTCAAAGTGTCCACCATCTCAATACTCCCACACTGAGATCCATGAACTCTACATTCCAACAGTGAACCACTAAGAGAAAAATACATCTAAACCCTATTCTTTCTCTTTCTCCCTTTCTCTCTTTCTCTCCCCCAACAGTGTGTGTGTGTGTGTGTGTGTGTGTGTGTGTGTGTGTGTGTGTGTGT
>NW_026592403.1:3845489-3886950 GCF_907164565.1 Psammomys obesus | reverse complement strand
TGTGTGTGTGTGTGTGTGTGTGTGTGTGTGTGTGTGTGTGTGTGTGTAGTGTCTCAGGACTCTAACCCCCTTATTTTTGACACAGAGACTATCACTGTACTGCACTTTAAACCGTGTCAGATAGGCTGGGCTGGGTTGTCTGAGACCCCGTGATCTTCCCATCCTCGCTTCCTGGCACTGGGACTATAAGCATGTGCTATTGTGCTCAGATATTCTACGTGGGTACTAGTGTTTGAATTCAAGTCCTTGTGTTTACAAGGCAAGCACTTTATCCATGAGTCATCTTTCCAGCCACTCAATGTGTTTTTGTGCTGCTTATGATTGAAAGATGAATCTTATTAATTTGGTAATTCATTTTGATTTTGGTTTTATTGACACACTATAATGCTTGTCCAATTGAGATTGAGAATAAATATTTGGAGATTAAAAAAAAAGCTTGGCTATTAATGTATTTCTATGAACAAAAATCAACATATTGTTGGAGAAAAATACCCTGGGTATCCAAACTGAAGAACTGTCAGTTACTATTGATGCTAAATTAGGCTTAAATTTTTCTGATGTGCTTTTAGATGTATGTTGCTGTTTTTAATTGCAAAACTTATTTGAGTGTTTTTTGCCTTTATTTTACAAATCCAAATCAGGGATCAAAGTTCTAATTATTTTCAGTCATTTTTAAATTGCTTACTATATGCCTACTCTCCACTTATAAGTGATGTATATACATGTGTCTTTCTGCTTCTGGATTACCTCAATCAGGATGATCTTTTCTAGATCCCACCATTTGCCTGAAAATTTCATGATTTCCTTGGTTTTAATTGCTGAGTAGTATTCTATGTGTAAATGTACCACAATTTCTCTATCTATTCTTCAGTTGAGGGACATCTAGGTTGTTTCCAGATTCTGGCTAATACAAATAATGCTTCTATAAACATAGTTGAACAAATGTCCTTGTTAAATGGTTTAGCATCTTTCATATATATGCCCATGAGTAGTATAGCTGGATCATGATGTAGCACTATTTATAATTTTCTGAGAAAGCACTAGATTGATTTCCAATATGGTTGTACAAGTTTACATTCCCACTAGCAATGGGGGAAGGTTAGAAATTCTGATGTGTGTGAGGTAGAATCTCAGGGTCATTTTGCTTCACATTTCTTGGATGACTAAGGCCGTTAAACATTTCTTTAAGTGTTTCTCTGCCTTTTTATATTCTATTGAAAATTGTCTGTTTAGCTCTGTACTCTAATTTTAATTGGATTACTTGGTTTGTTCATATTTAACTTCTTGAGTTCTTTATATATTCTGGATATTAGCCCTCTCTTAGATTGTAGGGTTGGTGAACATCTTTTCCCAGTCTGTAGGCTGTCGTTTTGTTCTGAGTTGCTTATTTAAAATATTGTATAGCTTTTCTTTCAAAGAGTGGACAGCATCACTCAAGTTTTTATTAACACTATTTCTCTACAATTATTCATTAAAGTTTTCTCAAAAAAGTGGGATTTTTCATGTATATATACACCTATATGTATATATGTGAATATATGTACTACATTTAATTATTTAGTACATGCCTGTGCATGTGTAGGCTTTTGTGCTACGGTGAACATGTAGAGGTCAGAAATAGATTGCAATGAGATCAGTTTTTCCTTTCGCTATGTGGATTCCAGAGATTGAACTCATGTTCTCAATCTCGGTAGCAAACTCCATAACCCATCTTTCATCTTTCCATCATCACCCTATTTTTCTTTACATTGAGGATGCACATTATGCAGGCCATCCATTGTTAGCATTTTGAACTGGGTTTTTGTCACAAGGTAGAAAAGAGTACTTGCTGCAATGAAGAAATAAGAACTATATTTTAACCTCAGGAAGCATCAGAGCTTTCTGTGTTATAGTTATTTGTTTTCTATTTCAATGTGGTATTGTGACAAAGTAGCAAAATGTTAAGAAGAAAATTTTGGTTTTCTATTAATAATATATTTTTTAAAAATCCAATTTTCATCCATTAATATCTTCTAGAGCTCATCAAATATTCTCTTAAATGAAAATAATGCCAACCCAGACATTATATCATTACTGAAATTCAGAGTCTAATGTGTATGCAAAGGCAGGGGACATTTCTGGTATCAATAAGCAATTTATCTTTGGGAAATGGAGATATTTCCTGAGCAAATCTCATTTATAAAACAGTAATGAAAACTCTTGTTTTTATGGGATTAAGAAGTGATGTACAAAATGATTAGCTGGTGAATATCACAAATGCTTCTAATTTGTTGAAAATTACATATAGCTAAGGATTTTAAATGGTTTTTGAAATGTGACAAAATAAAGCCATTTTTAATTTCCTTCCTCTGTAATATCCAAAAGTACAATAGCAAATTCAAAGGTGCCCTAATATGGTCTAATTTTCTGGAAGGCAAAAGGATCTGAGTTCAATTTCTGGAACATCTCCCACCCCCTAAAAAGTCAATGGGATGGTGGGATAGCCAGTCTAGCCTAATTGGTGACATTCAGGCCAAGGAAAGACTAAATCTCAAAGGAGGAAAATGGCATTTCTTAGGATGACACCTGAGGTTATGTTGTGTTCTCCACATGCAGCTCATTTCAGTTGGGATACCATTTGCAAAATCTAGCATGGAGAGGAGAGTTGGGCATACAATCTTATCCCTACCTTTGGAGCTTTTGCAAGCATTAACTGTCGAGAGAAAGTGAGACAGTTTTCTCTAAGGGTGTTTCCCCCACTAAGTTAACCAATCTTCAGTGGAAGGTCACATGGAAAGATAAGTGTGTAACACAAATTAGTGCTGAAGGACTAAAATCAGGTAGGACACAAAATTGGGTGGGTAGGGAAGGGGCTGAATCCAAGAAGCTTTGCTGGAAGGGGATATGGAAGAGCAAACCATGTTTTAAGAAATTTTCAGAAAAATAAGAAAACAAATAGTAAAGAGACTTAATATAACCCCAATGTAAAACTGAACTTCTATCAAACACCCATAATGTAAAATGGTAAATGAGATCCTTTAAGTTGCAAAAGTCTTTGGTCTGTATGTGAAGAAAATCACCCACTGAACTACCCACAAAGGAAAACATGCCAGGGAAATGTGTGTGGACATGACAGAGCAGATGGCAGCACGCTGACCTAGCATTCACGAAGTACTCAGTTTGATTCTCAGCACCACATAAACTGGGCATGGTAGTGGGCATCTGTGATCCAAGTACTTGCAGGTAGAAGCAGAAAGATCAAAGTTCTAAGCCATCTTTGACTATAATTATGAGTCTGAGGACAGTCTAGGATATTTGAATTCTTGTCTCAAAACAAAACAAAAACCTATGAACAAATTAGAAAGTATATACATGATACTTTCTCCATTGAAAAAAAAAATCATTCTGCTGCATCATTGTAGTACAAATAGAAAATACATTTTTTTTGTAGAGAAATTTATTTTACTAGTGTTATAACTTTTTATAAAAGCCCCTGGGGCTTGAAATCTGTGTTTTGCCAAAGACAATGTGATTCTTCAAAGACAAATTTGTGTCTAGAAATCAGTAGGATTCTTTCACATCTTACAGCTCTCGAAAAAAATACATTCGATTTAAGGGCAAATGAATGCAAACAAGATTGTTTTCACTTTCTTCTGATTACCTAGAAGCACAAGGAGAAAAAACTGAGCGGAAAATATTACTTAAGCATGTATTTGTATAAGCATGTACTTATAGTCATATTTAGGACCTATGATGAGACAGCATAGATGAAAGTTTTCCTTAAATGATTTTTTCTTTTTAATATATAAATATTTTGGGAATGAGTCATCATGCAAAGACACCTGTTGGAAAACTTGTAATTTTAAGTTTAATACACAGTATCCACATAGTGGAGAAAAAGAACAGATTCTCACACACGCACACACACACACACACACACACCAAGTGTAGCAAACATAATTTCCTTCTATTTAAATAATAAGATCCAATTTTAATAAGATCCAATTTTTTAATCATTTTTGAGCAACAATAAGATCACTGTAACAGCTGGAGGTATGGCACATCGTGGTGATTGTCCTAAATGTTCCTAATTATTTAAGAGGAAAATGTCATCTTTTAAATAAATATATTTTATAAGCTTATGCTGCCATATGATAGGCTAGGGTCAAAGGGAAGAGGAGGAGGACTTCCCTTATTAGTGGATTTGGGGAGAGCCATGGGAAGAGATGAGGGAGGGAAGGTAAGATTGGGAAGGAGGCTGCAGCTGGGATACAGAATGAATAAACTATAATAAAAATAAATTAATTAAAAAGATGACAAACAGAAATGATAAAATCAACTTTGTAATATGCTGTGCAATGTAAAAAATGTCATGTTTGTTACTGAATTACACACTATGATTTAAACTTTTCTTTTAAAATTGAACACAAAATATAAACTGATTTTATGTCTTCACTATATCATCACAATGTCCTGAATCTGCGAATATCTGGATGATACTTTTTTGTCTGCTTAATAGCTTTCTCTGGTATATCAAATATATAGCTATTGAATGAAGTGTGGCAATAGCTGACATAAAATATTGTCACAATAATTGTAATGTAATTCAATAATACATATCTTCTCTTATATTTAGTTTAATATGTTAAGTGGAAAATTATGTATGGGAAATCATCAAAAAATGGACTGAACAACAAATGCCTTCTAGAAAGGATAAAAACTTTTAAAAACTGTAAGATTTAAAAAACATTCCTTTCCAGGGCCTTGTAAAATAAATTATTATCTACTAAGCATATTTTTGTTGATTATTTGTAAAATTTTAACCTGTGATTATTCAGCACATCTAGCACACTGGAAGAGTGTCCTCTCAGTGAGAGGTGCCTGCAGTGTGTGATTTCACATTCTCTCTCCCCAGTCCCAAATAATTGCATACATGTGGTCAGAAGAGCTAGAGAAAGACACATATGTCTCCATAAATGTTCTACGAACTTTAGAGGATAATGTGATATTACAGTACAGTTGGTTTGGCTTGATTGTGAATTCTCATTAGGTTCCAAAGGGATAGAAAGGCCTATTGTTAAGACATAATCTTCTTTTCCTCATCATGTAGCTCTGCCATCTAGGATCAACAAGACTTCAAATGGCAGAGAAACATTTAAAGAAGTGCTCAACTTCCTTAGTCATCAGGGAAATGCAAATCAAAACACTCTGAGATTTCACCTTACACCCATCAGAATGGCTAAGATAAAAAACTCAAGTGACAACACATGCTGGAGAGGATGTGGAGAAAGGGGAACCCTCCTCTCTTGCTGCTGGGAATGGAAACTTGTACAACCACTTTGGAAATCAATCTGGAGCTTTCTCGGAGAATTAGGAATAGTGTTAACTCAAGATCCAGCTATACCACTCCTAGGTATATTCAAAATATGCTCAAGTATACAACAAGGACATTTGCTCAACCATGTTTGTAGCAACTTTAGTCATAATAGCCAGAATCTGGACATAACCCAGATCTTTCTCAACAGAGGAATGGATACAGATATTGTGGTACATTTACACAATGGAATACTACTCAGCAATTACTGAAATTTGCAAATGGTGGGAACTAGAAAAAAATCATCCTGAGTCAGGTATCCCAGAAGCAGAAAAACACACATGGTATATACTCACTTATAAATGGATATTAGCCATATAATATAGGATAAACATATTAAAATCTGTACACTTAAAGAAGCTAAGAGAGGAGGACCCTGGGTAAGGTGATCAATCCTCACTCAGAAAGACAAAGGTGTTGGACATCAGAAGGAGAAAACAGGGAACAGGACAAGAGCCTAGCACAGAGGTCCTCTGATAATAATCTATACAGCAGTATTAAAGCAGACGCTGAGACTCAGAGCCAAACTTTGGGCAGAGTGTAGGGAATCTTATGAAAGAAGTGGGAGATAGAAAGACCTGGAGGGGTCAGGAATTCTACAAGAAGAGCAACAGATCCAAAAATCAGGGCACAGGTGTCTTTTTTGAGACTGATACTTCAACCAAGGACCATGCATGGAGATAACCTAGAATCCCTGCTGAGATGTAGCCCATGGTAGCTCAGTCTCCAAGTGGGTTAGCTAGTACTGGGAATAGGGGTTGTATCTCACATGAACTCAGTGGCTGAGCTCTTTGATCAACTCCCCCTGAGGGGAGAGCAGCCTTACCAGGCCACAGAGGAAGACAATGCAGTCAGTCCTGACGAGACCTGAGAAGCTTGGGTCAGATGGAAGGGACAGAGGACCTCCCCTATCAGTGGCCTGGGGGAGGGGCATGGAAGGAGGAGAAGAGAAAAGAAGGGTGGGATGGGAGGGGATGGGGAGCGGAAAAGAGTTGGGAAACAAAATGAATAAATCCTAGTAAATAAATAAATAAATGTTTTAAAAGAGTAAAAAAATAAAAAGAATCTGTGACAGAGTGAGGTATACCAGAAGCAGAAAGACAGACATGGTATATACTCACTCATAAGTGGATATTAGACATAAAATATAGAATAATAATGCTAAAATCTATATTCCTAAAGAAGCTAAACAAGAAGAAAGACCTTAGGGAAGATGTTCAACCCTCATTCAGAAGGGCAAACACGATAGACATTGGAAGCAGGAAAAGACAGAGAACAGGGCAGGAGCCTACAGCAGATGGCCTCTGAAAGACTCTACTGATTGAGGTATTTAAGCAGAGGCTGAGACTCATAGCTAAACTTTGGGCAAAATGCATGGAGTTTTATGATAGAAGGGGGAGATAGAAAGACCTGAAGATGACAGGACCTACAAAAGGACACCAACAGGGCCAATAAAACTGAGCACTGGGGGCCCTGCATAGACTGATACCCTAACCAAGGATCTTGCATGGAGAGGACCTAAAACCCCTACTCAGATGCAGTCCATAGGCTCAGTCTCCAAGTGACTTCACCAGTAAGTACAGCACGGGCTGTCTCTGTCATGAACTCAGTGGCAGGCTCTCTGATCACCTCCCCCTGGGGAGGCAGGGTGCAGCCTTACCAGGCCACAGAGGAAGACAATGCAGCCTTCCTTATGAGACCTGATAGGCTAGAGTCAGATAGAAGGCAAAGAGGACCTAACCTATCAGTGGACTAGGAGAGGGGCATAGGGGGAGAAGAGGAAGGGAGGGAAGGATTGTGAGGAGAAGAGGTGATCAGAGATCCTGCCACTAAGTTCATGCCACAGACAGCCCCTGCTCTGCTCTCTTTACTAGAGAATGGAGACTGAGTCTATGGGCTAAATTCTGAGCCAGATTTTATTTCCACTCTATGCATGGTCCTTGATTGGGGCCACAGTAGGGATACAAAGTGAATATATTGATGATGATGATGATGATGATGATGATGATGATGATGATGATAATAATAATAATAATAAAGCTATCAGAAAAAAAGATCTGTGACAATTTTGAGGATATAGAATTCTAAGAAATTAACTTTACTTTTGGGCAGAGTGCAGGGAATCTTATGAAAGAAGTGGGAAATAGTAGGATCTGGAGAGGACAGGAACTCCACAAAGATAGCAACAGAACCAAAAAATCTGAGCACAGAGGTCTTTCCTGAGACTGATACTCCAATCAAGGGCCATTCATGGATTTAACCTAGGACCCCTGCACAGGTGTAGCCCATGACAGTTCAATGTCCAAGTGGGTTCCATAGTAATGGGAACAGGGACTGTCCTCTGACATGAACTGATTGGCCTGCTCTTTAATCACCTCTGCCTGATGGGGGGGGGGGGAGCAGCCTTAGCAGTCCACAGAGGAAGACAATGCAACTACTCCTAATGAGACCTAATAGACTCGGATCAGAAGGAAGGAAAAGAAGACCTCCCCTATCAGTGGACTTGGAGAGGGGCATGCATGCAGAAAGGGGAAGAAGGAAGGGATTGGGAGGGGAAGAGGGAGGGAACTACAGAGGGGATACAAAGTGAATAAAGTGTAATTAATAAAGACTTAAAAAAAGAAATTAGGTTTAATTGTCAAAGAACATAAAAATTTTTTGATAAGACATGAAATATTTTCTATATAGATGAGATAAGATTTTTTTAACTGCTTTATTCTCATGATCATGGAACTAGGCTCTTTATGTTTATGGGAGTGAGGAGTTTCTGGAAATAGTGCCTGAGTTCTCAAGAGAGGAATGCACACATACATATGCGCACGTCTGCCACAACAAGTGAATGAGGAAAAATTTTAAGCCAGAGGGAAATAGAAGGCAGTTGGGGAATCTCATGGCCTATTACTTTACTAAGCATCTTTAAGAGAACCTCTTTGTTTGTTTGTTTCTTTGTTTGCTCAAGTTAGGTAGTCTGCATTTATTCATCTTAAACTTAAGCATGCAGCTAACAGTGTCATTAATCATGTAATGTTAGGTGAACACAAACTTGGTCCCACTAAGAATGAAAAATGAAGAGAAAATACCTCACGTAATAATGACAACAATGACTTTTAGAAGACATATCACTAGAAAGAAAGCTGGAATTTATAAGGTGAAGCAATTAAGAGAGCTAAATTAAATCAACTTTGTTAGCCCTCCAGACAGAAGGAGCCTTCTCCCCTGACAAGCCTGGCTGTTATTAAACCAGGCAATGAGTTTTGTGTGTTCATAGCTAAGCCTTCGGAAAGTGGCCAGCTTGGGAAATGGGAAGATTTATTTGGGAAGTGTTTAGGATGGACATTTAAATCTTTAAACATAATCAAGTGACAACACAAATATACAATTGCTTGGGTGTTAGAAATTAAAACCAATGCAAATTCATTTTGGCCGCATTTTATAGTTAATTCTTTTTTACTTGCTTCTGTTCTGTACTATAATTCTAGAAAAAAGGATATCATGTTTCATAAATCTTTTTACATATTAAAAAATAGAAACTCAAACCTAC
Organism: Psammomys obesus; assembly: GCF_907164565.1. NCBI lineage: Eukaryota > Metazoa > Chordata > Mammalia > Rodentia > Muridae > Psammomys > Psammomys obesus. Next base: position 3,878,056 of record NW_026592403.1, on the reverse strand, counting down.
ATTTGTAATTCATTCTTCTATTACTGTCAGAGTAGAAATTGGTTACAAATGTGAAGACTTTATCTAGGCTTGTTTTCCTTAAGCTCTCTCTCTTTCTCTGTCTCTTTGTGTGTGTATAGGTGTGTGTGAGCATGTACACACAACACATTTATGCATTCCAACGTGTAAGTACAGACAACAACTTCAGGTGTTAACCTTCAATTTTTGCATTGTTTGTGACAGGGTTTCTTGGATTTTTTTTTCACTATATATGTCAACATAATTGGTCCCTGAGCTTCAGGACATTCTCCTGCCTTTCTGCACTAGATTACAGAAACAAGCTCCTCTCTTCATTTTAACTAGGTGCTGGGGTATCTGAATTCAATTCCTCACTGTGTGTACAGCGAACACTTCATCCGCTAAGCCATATCTTCAGCTGGGGTTTTATATTAAATGTAATTTGCAGGGTAATTTGTTTTTGTTCTTTGCATTTGCCTAATTCAACAAGAAAAATCCAATCCTCTGAAGAGACTAAATCTTAATTTTATATGATTACAAAAATCACATCATCACATCATCTCAACAATTATAATAGAAGCAAGTGATTACAAAGATGACTTTTTGGTTGTAATAAAATAAAGCATTTAAAATCTAATGAAAAGAAAATTAAATACTTAAGGGATTTTTCACCAAAATTTTCAAGCCAAAAAACAAAATATATGTGGTTGTCTCTTGATGACAAATAGTGAAGAATGAAGACTTTTGTTGTCTATTTAAACAGGAGACAGGTTTACATAACAGACAGAGATAAAGCACAACAACAACAATACTCATTAGAAAAATGCAAGGTGTAAATGAGAGCATCACACATAATTGTGAATTTATTTCAATTAACTATTTGGGATAAAGAAAAATAGGTGTATTTAACATTGGTAATATAATTTAACAAGTGATATCTAAACATATTGTTCATTTGTTGTAGTTTTATCAAAACTCAGATTGTATTTTTAATTTTCAACTGTAAGTAATTAATTCCTACTCAAAGGAATAAGAAATATGATAATAAAACTTTGGGAAGTTTTCAAGTCTGATATGTAGCTGTTGGACAATGACACAATGAACACATTTATTTTCAGTAATGTTTCTTAAACTTGTCATAGCAACTTGTGTTGAAAGGTTGAAAATTTTAACTGTGATAAACATATATCTACTGTCTTTAGAAAACTGTCAGACTCAGAAGTATAAATTACTTATTCATCTTTTATAAAATCACTATTGAATAACCATGAAATGGCAACCTCATTGCCCTCTTGGGGTAAAATCCTGTGCTCATTTTGGTTTGCCAGCAGTTTGAGTGTGAAGCATAGATTGCATCTGAGGATTTTCAGGGAGGTAGGTAGGAAGGGAATGGCATATCTGAGGCGTGGAGGTGCCCCTTTTATGACGACCAATTCAGACCACAAAGCTGAGCGCTGCACTGCGGCTCAAGCAGACACTGAATGTAAACTAGAGCTGGCAACAAACTAGGGCATCATGACTCTTGTGGAAGGGGCTTGTGGAAAGTGCTTGATGAAAGGCAGCAGTTGGCAGAGCTCTCTGCTACCACAAAACTCCTCGTCCTAGAGGAGCATGTAAGGACTTTCCATAGTTAATGGTATAATTCAGACCTTATTGAACTGTTTAACTCTAAGTCTTATGGCTTAATCTAGAGAGCTAGTATGCAACATGAGACTACACATTATGATAGTGTGCCATATTTTGGCAATGTTTATGTATACTGAGATATGTACAGCCAAATATCAGCTTGTATTATATATATATATATATATATATATATATATATATATATATATATATATATATATAATTGTGATGTTTATGTGTATGTACATGTATATGTAGAGGCTAGAGTTCTGCTAGTTTACCTTGGGAAACAGTCTTTCTCTTTTACCTGGAATTCAATTATTAAAATAAGTTGGATGGTTAGTGAGTCCCAGGCATCCATCAGGCTTTGCTTCCTCAGCACTGTTTCCAAAAAGCACTTGGCTTTTTATGTAGATTCTGAGGACATACCAATTGGACATCTCCCCAGACCAATTTTTCAAATGAAAAGAATTGTAATGAACAGCAAAATAGTAAGATATGTTCACTATCATTGAATATTTAGTCCCCTGAGAAGGAAGAGGCAACTATATATATATCTTGGTATACCTGTGCCATGCAGGCAATGGTAAATCCTTATCAAATGGGGCCAAGTACAATTCCATCCTCCTTGAATATGGAAGTAAAATTACTTCGATCTAAGAATCTGTTGAAAACAAAGTAAATGTCTCTCTGAGTAAAGGGTCAGCTTTAATTAAAATAAGGCTGGAATGAAAGTCATTTCAGTATGAAAGCATTTTGCCTAGTCTCTCTGGTATGTATAGTTTTTCTTTTCTCATGCTAACTAAAGAACTGAAGTATTTATTTTTATGGAACCAAACCACGGATATATGGCTTCCTCTTTTATATAAATAACTTACTACAAAATTTGACTCTTCTTCATTTATACATGGCAGATAACTTTATTATATTTTCCTGCCATTCAAAGCGAGACATTAAAGATATTTCTTGCTGTCAAATTTGCTCTGCAAAGATGTGTTTATACATAGTTTGCAATTTCTAGGCTCAAGGGAATTGCTTAGTATAAAATATTTTTTCATGAAAACACTTGTGTATAAAAACATGCCTCACAGTTTTCTGTTAAAGTAAATATGACATTGAATTTTTCTTTTAAAGTAATAAACAGCAATATCTTATGTTATGACAAATATAAAATGTCCATCACGGGCACATGTGCTGAGAAATTGGTCTCTTCCTAGGCACTGTATCTGCAAGTGTTGGAGGCTGAGGAGGTGGCTACTACCTGAAGGAAATAGGTCATTAGGAAACTAACCTTGTGGCTCGATTTCACCCTAGTCCATTCCTGTATCACTCTTTCCTTCTGGTACCCATCAGTGGAGAATCTCCTTCACTATATTCTCCCACTGCCGTGGCATTCTGCTTCACCATATGCCCAAGATTAGTGGAGCCAGTGTCTGTGGAATACAACCTCTGAAACCATAAGCTAGAACAAATTGCTCCTCCTGGCATGCTGCTGTGTTCAGGTATTTGTCCACAACAAAGGAAAGTCTAATATGTTCCAATTTATGACTATTTTTTTGATATGACAATGCATTTTTTAACAATCATCTTCTATAGATGTTAAATATGAGAGACTGTGAGGAGATGAAAGAAATCTAAAGTATTTATACTGACATATTTGCAGAGCTTTGTGTATGAAATAACATGACACGTGGAATGGATTCACATGGCTGGGACCATGAAGGAAATTACTCTGTTGATTTTATGCATATATGTATATATGTATATATGTATATATATATATATATATATATATATATATATATATATATATATATATATACATACATGAAAGGACTCTGTTGGTGAATTATAAATTTGTCAAGCTGACATTAACTTCATTAATTTTTATTATGTTTGATGTCCATATTCTGTTTGCTTAAACTAGTATAGAGGACTTTGTCTTATATTCTAAATAATTCTGACAGAAACAAAGAAATAAAAGATTAAACATATTAAGATTGGCAGGCCACAGAGGAGAACAATGTAGCCAGTCCTGATGAGATCTGATAAGCTAGGGTCAGATGGAAGGGGATGAGGTCCTCCCCTATCAGTGGACTTGGAGAGGGGCATGGGAAGAGATGAAGGTAGGAGGGTAGGATTGGAAAGGAATGAGGGAGGGGGCTACGGCCGGGATACAAAGTGAATAAACTGTAATTAATATAAAAAATAAAAATTTAATTAAAAAAAGAACACAAAGAAAACAGCATCAAGCAAAAAAAAGATATATGAGAAGAAATACTGTTTAAATATTATGAAAATAAGTTTGCTTTTAAAGAATAGTAGATTAATGTGTAACCACTCTGTAAATTATTAATACATGGCATTATTTTCTCCTGTTTAATGTTTAATAATCTGTATAAAGGTCTTAGCATACATGGCATAGCACTCATGAAGTTGCTTTTCTGGGTACCTAACTTGAGAAGTTCAAGTTTATGTAATTGGTCTGGTGTCTTTAAGTGTGGGAGGAGTATGCTTATAATAAATAGATGATGACAAAATGAAAATTCTGCTAAATCTCTGATTATATTACTTCACATTTTTTGACAGATTCTTCTTGCTGCTTGGTTGTAGTGAAAGACCATAAGGGAAAAATACCAAGTGGCAAATGATATTGGTAGACTCCAAGAAGTGCAGTTTTTACCAAGTGGCAAATGATATTGGTAGACTCCAAGAAGTGCAGTTATGTGTGGAAGCTAGGGTAGAGGCCAGTCCTGCAATCCAAAGGGATAAACTCTCCCAACAGCCTAAATGAGCTCAGAAATGGAACCACCCCCATTTGCCCTTCAGCCCAGCTTCCACATCTCCTGCAACCTGGATGATTGTGAGCAGAGGACCAACACCTTCTACCTGCACTCTTCACTCACAATAAGTAGCAGATGTGGGTTGTTCTTAAGATTTCCATTTGGTGGATAATATTGTGGAGCAATTGGAATTGGAAATATTTTCTTATAATTCTACCAAGTTCCTATGAGTAAGAAAGACTTCATTTCTTAAATTACACAAAGCAAAAATATGACCTACAATCTAAGTTATCATTCAAGATGCATGAAATCTGTTAAAGAAAGTTAAGTGAAAAGTAAAAAATGTAGTAGATGTTTACAGATTTCTAATGATTGTATTCACGGAGACCCACTGAGTAGTTCAAAAGCAGTCAATTATAGATGATGCTTCCAAAATTAAATATTTTTCCAATCTCAGAAATGCCTGTGGTATTATTTATTTCTTATTATTTCTTTTCGAGTTTCTTATTGACTGACAAGTTGCAAATAAGTGGTATGTTCAGAAGAAAGTTGTTGAGTTTTCATCACATGCTCAGAGATATCAAATGAAATTACATAGAGAAATTGGTTTTGCAAATTTAGATTCAATATGTAGCATGATTCCGTGCATTTTCCCTTTTATGGTTACTTGATTATTTTTGTGTAACACGCCTAGGACAGATGGACAGTATATTCTCAAGCTCTTCATAAGAATGTCCTTGAATATTACACTAAAATCAAAACTATAGCATGCTGACTTGTGGTTTCAAGTCTCTACAAATAACCTCCTTGCTGTAAACATTTATGCCAAAAGAAAAAAAAAAAACAACTATAAGTTCCTTCCAGGTGTGTGATGAAAGATATTCCATCTGCATTGCTTACCTCTGTGGCCACATTATTTCCAGCAGATTACAATTTAGCAAGGGCTGATGTAGAAGAAAACAGCAGATAACATGCTGACAACCATAGCTTTCGGTTGGGCGAATCCTTACTCTACCTATTCGTAACAGTGACAGCATCATGTTTAGCTCCTACTTGGTTCAGCAAAAATGGATTTTTCCTATTTGTGTTTATTTCTTTCATAGTTATCCACTTGAGTAACTGTGTTTCTATTGCAATTTTAGTCATGTCATTGGACATAGTTAAAGTAAGACAGGCTGACTGGGGCCTTTTCATGTTTCTTACTATGGGTAATTGCTATTTCTACAAATGTCAAAAATTGCCATGTTTTCACAGAGCTATGAACAACATTGTCAATTCAAGGGCAGCAAGATGTGAAAACTATTTCAAAGCTTGATGGGTGTTGATTCAGGAAGGAAAAAATAAGAATCCATGTTTAATATTCAGAATTCTTTTGGAATTCTAGGAGTCATAAAATAAATATTCTTCTTAATGCAATGGCTTTATAGAGTGGCTACAATAGGCTCCATATACTTCTTGCAGAATATCTGTATGACTTTTAATTCTTCAAGAGAATTTTAGCTATACCAAATAATAGAAATAACCTAAACTCAAGCTACATTTTTCAAGCAGGCATCAGTGTTAAAAGCTTTTCCTTTGGCACGAGAGATTGTATATTTAAGAAGTGTTTTGTTGTTGTTGTTGTTGTTGTTGTTGTTGTTTTGTTTTTTATTGTTTACAATTTATTCACTTTGTAGCCTCCTCCCACATCTCCTCCTGGTCCTACTCTCCCTCCTTCTTCCCCCCATCCCCTTCTAGTCCATTGAAAGGGGGAGTTCTCCTCCCCTGCCATCCAGTCTCACTAGCTCATCCAGTCTCATCAGGACTGCCTGGATCCGCTTCTTCTGTGGCCTGGCAAGGCTGCATTTCCAGGGGGAAGTTACCAAACAGCAGGCAACTGAGTTTATGGCAGAGGCAGCCCGTGCTCCCCTTACTCAGATACCCACATGGAGACTGAACTGCTGATCAGCAATATCTGAGCAGGGTATATCTCTCTATGGAATAATGGATACAGAAATTGTGGCAAATTTACACAATAGAATACTGCTCGGCAATTAAAAACAAGAAAATCATGAAATTTGCAGGCAAATGGATAGAACTAGAAAAGATCATCCTGAGTGAGGTTACCTAGAACCAGAAAGACAGGCATGGTATACACTCACTTGTAAGCAGATATTAGTCACATAGCATAGGATAACCATACTAAAATCTACAGACCTACAGAAGCTAAACACAAAGGACCATAGGGAAGATGCTTAATTTTCATTCAGAGGTCAAATAGAATAGACGCCTGAAGCAGTAGAAGGGAGGGAACAAGGCTGGAGCCTACAATAAGGTCCTCTGAAAGGCTCCACCCAATAGGAGATGGAAGCAGATGCTGAGACTCACAGCCAAACTTTGGGCAGAGTGCAGGGAGTCTTACGGTAGAAGGGAAATTAATTTAAAAAGATAATAAATAAATAAGTAAATAAATAAAAATAATAAGATAATAATTTTAAAAATAATTAAAAATTATTTTTCCCAGATGACTCCATCTTGTGTTAAGTTGAGAACCAACCAACCAACCAACCAACCAACAACAACAACAAAGCTCACCAGAATATCCATGTAACAATATTCCCAAAATTAATCCACCCTACTCAGAACAATGGCTTTTTTGGACAGAAGTAGAGAAGGTAATTCTTGTTTCCATTTAATCAATCTAAATATGTGTTTACATGACTGGTACTTCTTATGGATAAGAGGGAGTTTTCTGGGTCAATTTAGAATTTCAGGGAGCTTTACCGTTTCAGGGAGCCATTTCATAGGTATTAAACAGTTGTAGGTTTTTATTTTTCAAGATTTTTTAGATAAGTAAAAAAATAATATTTCACTAATATATTTTTCTTTATTTTTTTATTATTACAATTTATTTCACTTTGTATCCCAGCTGTAGCCCCCTCCCTTCTCTCCCAATCCCATCCTCCCTCCCTCATCTCCTCCCATGCTTCTCCCCCAGTACACTGAAAGGGGAGTTCCTCCTCCCTTTCCATCTGACCCAAGCCTGTCAGGTCTCATCAGGAGTGGTTGCTTTGTTTTCCTCTGTGGACTTATAAGGCTGCGCTCTCCCCAGGGGAAGGAGAGCCAGGCACTTAGTTCATGTCAGAGACAGCCCCTGTTCCCTTATTAGGGAACCCACTTGGAGGCTGAGCTGCCATGGGCTACATCTGTGCAGGGGTTCTAGGTTACCCCTGTGCATGATCTTTGGTTGGAGTATCGGACTTTGCAAAGACCCCTTGGCCTAGAATTTTTGGTTCTGTTGTTCTCCTTATGGAGCTCTTGACCCCCTACCCCCAGGTCTTTCTATCTCCTCCTTCTTTCATAAGATTCCCTGCACTCTGCCCAAAGTTTGGCTATGAGTCTCAGTATCTGCTTTGATACCCTGCAGGGTAGAGTCTTTCAGAGGACCTTTGTGATAGGCTCCTGTCCTGTTACCTGTTTTCTCCTGCTTCTGATGTCTATCCCATTAGCTTTGGGAGTGAGGACTGAGTAAATTCCCTTCACTAATATATTTTACTTAATGTTTTTACCTCACTTTGCTATAATCTTACAAGTGAGATGTACTTTTTATTTCTAATAATTCAATTCTCTCAATAATTTTGTTAATTTGTTCTTGTGACAATGACTTATTGTTATAAGCCTATTATTTTGTCTAATTTAATTCTAAATGGAAGCATTAACTACTTGTGAAACTATTGTGACATTTTTATGTTGCAATTTTTGTCTGTCATAATTTTATGATTTTTTAGTTAAATAGTTTTATAGATATAGTTATTTTATTTATGTCAAATATGCTCCTATTCAGCTTAGAAAGAGCAGAATCATTTGGACTTGTAGTTGAATGCTTTTAGACTTTTTAAAAGTTGACTGTATTTGTTTTAAAACATTATATATAAAAAATTGATAATATTATAAATGAATAAACATTATCTAGTAACTTACTTTTATAAATTAAATAATTTGAAAATATAATTACAAACTTAAATATGTAAGTGTGTATAATAATTTTCTTAACATTTATTTAATGTTAGGTGATTATAAGTAAATTAAATAAATTAAACTATATATATGTTAAATAAATAAAATAAAATAATAAACTATATATATATTACAAACTATTAAAATAATTCAAAATAAACCTAGGAGTGGTTGTAGGGGAAAAATTGCATAATTGTCAGAATTTTATGTTTTTCATTGAGCAAGTATTATCATTTTATATTTTATTAACTATTTCATGAAGTTATTTTAATCAGGGAACTGATAAATATGAAGAGAATAAGAAGGTTAATAGCATTCAGGCTCCAAGATGACTGAAGAATTCAGCCTCGAGACTTCAGAGTAATTTAACATTAGAACCTATAAGGAAACTCCATTAAATTTATTAAAGAAGTTAGGACCTTAATAGCCTCATGATAGGGAATGATTTATTTTAAGAGATCGCAAATATTAAAACCAGGTCATTAATAAAGTCAAAATAAGCCATGGACAAAAATCATGCTTGACATTTCTGTAACTTCCTTTTGTTTTTGTATAAAAATGACAAAAAAAAAAATCAGGGATTTGTGGCAAAATAAAGTAGTTATTTTACCATTCTAGTCAGAGTTTCTAAATATGTCTCACCGTGGGAAAATCTATAGGGCCACGCCTTTCTGCAGATATCATTCTTCGAGCTTTTCTGACGTGAGAGCTTCCCCTATTAGTTGTGTGCATGCAGACATGCGTGCTTGGGAGTGTGCACGTGTGTGTGTTAGGCATGAGAGCGTGCATTCACCTTCATGTGTGCTTGTGGAGGGCATGGGACCTTCCGTTATTGTCAGCTACCTTACTTTTGGGAAAGGGTCTCTTACTGAACCTGTAGCTCATTGTTTCATTAAGCTGACTGGCCAGCAATTTCCAGAGATACTCTTATCTCTGTTTCCCTGTGGATTACAGGCAGGTTAAGGTACAAATTACCCTCTTTTTTTCTTACTGAATTATGGTTTTCTCTCTCTGCTTTATTTGCAGTGACATGAAAGAAATGAAACATTTACCAGCTATGAAGATGCAGTATTTGGAATCAAGGTACCTTGGGCTGAGCCCAATGCAATGATGCCAGATAAAATCCTCTTCCATAATTTCAAGTCAAGTGTTTAATTTTTTTTTTTTACATTGAAACAGATATAGTCAATTCACTATAGAATTAACTATATTAAGTACATATCATTAAATTTTTATGACCCGTTAGTCTATTTTGGTCATTGTTGGTTCTGATTTTATTGCCACAAAAAACACCAACAGGAGAAGAAAGTTATCTCAGTGTTTAAGAGCACTTGTCGCTTTTCTAAGGGACTTCAGTTAAGTTTCTGGCTGGCAATCACATAATGGTTTGCAAGCACTTACAACTCTAGTTCCAGAGGATCCTACCCCTCTTCTGGCTTCCACAGTCACTCCATACATGAAACATTTTTACATACATAGAAGAAAAACAGTTATACCCATTGAATATTTTAAAGGAGAAATAAGAAAACTTGACTAATATGGGATATGGTTAGACTTCATCATTTCAGATACAGATGTTCATTTTCCCAGAGGCATTTGTTCTAAATGTCTGTCCATTGTATTACCTTGACATCCTGTTGACATTAATTGATAATATTGAAAGTTTCTGCCAATGGATCTAGACTAATTCTCTGGAGTATTTGCCATCCTTGTTCTTATTCTATACTTTCATTCTGTAGTTTTGCAGTAGGTTTGAAATCAATGAGTTATCCAATGGTTTTCATACTACCTGAGAGGACTCTGGCTACTTTCCCAACTCCATCTTAAATAAAAGTTTATCTGGATTAATATAGTTTGTATCCAAAGAAACATCTATGTCCTGTATCTAGAGGATACATTTCATGAATTTCAAGATATCTTAGACAATTTACATTTATTTCCAGTCTCTTTGCATGATTATTAACTGTGTCCTTTTTATTTCCCTTAAGATCCTACTTTGAATAATAAAATGTTTGATCATTACTACTTCAGGTCACAGAAGACAAGTTACAAGGATTGACTTAGGGATTCAGTCTGTCAGAGAACTAGATAGCATCCATAATTCATGAGGTTATGTTCAATTATTCCTTCCTTCAAGTTTAACAAAAATAATGTTCTCCTCCTTTGTCTACTACCCTTTGAATTCAGCTACTTTGATGTTTACTACTGTTAAGCATTTCTTGGTGTCTGAGCTAAGAGTGGTTGACACTGTTCTACAAGAAAATCCAGTATAAGTGGTTGCTGTTGCTGAGAATACATTGGGCACAAACGCTGCTTGTGGATGCTGAATGAGCCAGTACAGTCTTTCTACATTAGACTTAGACTTCTATCATTATCTCATACTGCTCTGTAGTTGCTCTCAACTGTAAGCAGCTCCATGTTTGCCTCATCAGCCTTGCTTGCTCTTCAAAAGGCTTCAAGCATCTGCAGCCCTCTCTTGACCTCTTCCATTTTCAATAGATAATTATTATTTCAAAATAATACAAAGTCAACATATCACATGAGAAACATGCATACAAATGTGTATCACAGCACTAATAGCTAATAATAATAGCCACGTTCTGGATCCAACCTTAGTGCTCGCATGGAATGGATAAAGAAGAAGTATGTATACAAAATACATTTTTTTTCTGGAATAAATAAAAACCAGATAGGACATTTAAAAGAGATCTGATGCAACTGTAGAGATTTATATCAAGAAATTAAACCAGTCCCAGAAAGTAAATATCATCTGTTTCCTAGGTTTTTGCATAGTTATATAAAATCATGTGTGCATATAGGACATGATGGTAGAAGAGACACTGTTAAGGGGAGCATATGTGACTAACGGACAGTGGAGGAGAACAGGGATTATGGCCAAAGCATGTGGGAAATAGAGACAGGTTCAATGTTGTTAGAAACTAGGATGAAAACTCCAATCATTCTATTTTACCAATAAGGACTGGGGTGAAAACCTGCAAGCTCAGAGAGGCAGAGAAAGCACCCAGCTGACTCATCTTCTCAGTTCAGGTCCAGATGGAAAAACCCCAAAAGGCTCACAAGTATAACTGACATCCCAGGAGGAAAAGGCCAAAAATCCAAGGCTAAAGGATTGTTAAAGTCCAAAAAAAGCTAGGGAGCTGAGGAGCTAAAGCCTAAGCACAAAATACTCAAATTTAATAAATATCATATAGTTTTTAATTTATTTATTTTCATTAAGGTTTTGCATCCTATCAATACATTTTAATCATATTGTTTTACCTTCTTCAATTCTTCCCAAATCCTTCCCCCTTCTCTTACCACTCCCATCCAATATCACTTTCTTTTCCTCTGTTTTAAAACAAAACAAAATGAAAATACTACAAAACATAGACGGAAAACCCAAACAAACAAACCGCCCCCACCAACAAAACTCAATAAGAGAGAAAAAAAGCAAAACAAAAGAAAACAAAAAACACATAAAACATGGAGTCTATTTTGTGTTATTTAAAATACTGCATAACAAGTAATACTCCTGAAATATTAACATTGCCATGCTAGAGTATAAAAATTACAACTTCAAAAATGAACACAAATTTGACAAAGGAGTCTATACATTGTGAGGAAGTAAAATAGAGAAAAGAACAAAAAATATTCAAGGATAAATGTAAGTGTTGAGGTTTGATAAAGGAATCTATATCTTGGTTGTTTTCACACCTAATTTGGCATAATGTTTTAGTGGATTGAGAGTTGAATATGCTTTGAGTTCCAGACATCTTTTATGTTGTTTACTCTGACGCCTCCTTTCACATGTGTTTTCCTGTCATTGTCTCTTGATCTCACACATACAGAAGCACACTTTCCCTCTAAAATACCACATGTAGAATAGTATATACATAATTCTCAGAATCAATGTTCTATTGCTTTAAGTAATGGCCTTCAGGTTATTTAGATCTGTCATTGATGTTTAGGGAAAAAATAGGAAAGTACGGCATGAATTAAAAGACTGCTCTATAAATACTCCCTCCTGTATTATGAAAAAGACTTTCCTGAACATATAAGTGGTATAATGAAAATCGCATATTCTTCTATATACTTTGAGAAGTATTATATCCTGCCTCAATAAAATCCACTTCTCCATGAAATGTATGGTATGTGTAAGTTATTATTACATATTAAATAAATGCTTAGTGGCCAAAATAGAAACAACTCAACTAAAGCAGGCATCTCTTATTCAAATAATAAAATTAGCATTTATAATACATAAGACATCACATTAGGCCACAGTAATATTAAAGGTGTAGTCTTTAGCTATTTGCAAATAGCTTTGTGTTAAAATTGCACTTGTCTCAGCTATTTGTGCATGATGGAAAGTGCACACAAAGACATTTGGGGAACTAATAATAGCTATTTCTTTTTATTATGACAGTTGATTCTGCTACCTAATTGTTAGCTATAATACCATTTGCTGTGACTGGAAACAACAGAGACCCTTTTTTGTTGCATTTGCAATTGCCTCATGAATCAGAGAACACCAGTAGGCTGCAGAAGCAGTAATACTGAGACTGCACATAAATTTTTTCTAAGTGACTGCAATACTTCCTGCCTTATTATTGAATGAAAGCTTGAAATTTTTCTACTTAGCTTGAACTATTATATTTTTCTTCTGAATAAAAGACGTGTTCTTGGAACATATTTTTTGTAATATGTTATGATGGATCTAGAGTTCTGCAGAGGAGATGTGGCGCTTGCAATAACAATGACTGACACTCCAGTAGTTGCTCTGGCTCATCAGCAGTCATTTCTCCACCTCTCCCCTATGAACACAGAGGTGCAAACAATAACATCAGCAATAATAAAACACCCGTCTTCCTCACTAGTTCACTGCATATTAGAAATTTCTGTTTTGTAGTGGGGAGCTTGAGAAGAGGCTCTGGTGTAGATTGTCAAAGGCAATATGATTATTTGGACAATGGCTTGCCCCTTCCAGTGGTGTTGCTGATCTTTCCCTTTAGCAACCTTTCGTGGCCTCCATGTGAGACGGCCTACATGGGCTCACCTCGTTGAACACCTTGTCCCCAGCTATTGTCCCTTTTTGATAAGTTTGTACACCCTTAGGACGTGAGTCCACACTAGTAGCAGACCTCGAAGTTTTAAAAGTTGATCTCACTCTCTTTTCAATTATTGATTTCAGGCTGCGTGTAAGGTAAGTAGTTATGCTCTTGTTCCAGCAGCCATGCCTTCCCCACCTCCTTTTATGTCTTTCTGTGGAGGAAATTAACTTCTCACACTGAAAAACAGAAAAAGGAAAAGAAAAAATAAAACAAAACAAAAATCTTCTGTCTTTAAATTTCTTTCATTAATTATCTTGTTACCGCAAAAACCAACCAACCAACCAACCAACCAAGCAAACAAACAAGCAACAAAACAAAACAAAACAAAAACCAATAAATAATGAATACAATACTTTTTGGTGATCTGTATTATAACAACGTTCATAGAGGGAAGCTTCCTGTTAATGAAAGAAAAATAAAAGCTTTGAAGTATCTTGTGGATAATCATGAAGAGGACATTATAGTAAACAGAGGGTATTACAAGCAATTCTGTAATAGCAAGTTTCTAAACTGGCTGTAATAGCAAGTTTCTCTGATCCAACATCAACGTTCTTTTTCCCACCTTTCCAATCTCACTGTGGAAGGACATACTGCATCAGCAATGATGAATTATTGCTGAATTATAAATAAATACTCGTGTTAATATAATGTTTGCCAAACAAGAAAACTGCTATCAAAGATGCTTAATGAATGGTTAATGTTTGAGGCATTAAAAATTCATGAGTTTTTCCTATGGCAGATAAAAAACAGTGATATAAATTGCAAACTCATTTCTCTTTGACACTCAACTCTAAGAAAACATATGAACAACAAACTAACAAGTTTTTGTGAAAATCCAGTATAGAATAGATATAGTAAAAGAATTCCAAACATGGCTTAGGATAATAGCAACTTACACTTAAATTTTTGAAGAAGAAATTGAAGTTACAGTTTGATAGACTCTGAGCTAATTTTTTAAATTCATTTTGACCAGTTGGCAAAATAAAATATTTTGTTATGGTGTATTTTATCTGTGATTTACATTGTTGGTTCTCATTTCTATTTCCCCCCTCGTCCTATTGCCTCCTGTCTGCTTGGATGAGTTATTGGCTCTAGTAAACAGCCAGATCCTCAAAATTGTATTTTTCCTTCCTAAAGGGTGTGTGTTTATGTGTGCGGAGAGAGAGAGAGGGGTCGGTTTTCTATATTTATCAAAATTCTCTATTTTATGAAAACCAATCACGTGTTAGTTTGGTAAAATAAATCCTCAAATATTCTATGAGGATCATTTTTATTGTTGTTCACTGAGTGGTTTTATGGATTGGAAAGGATAACTTGATGTTATAAAATGCCAACTAAATGATTTCAACAGTGAATAATCCTTGTAAAATTGGCAGATAATATGCTAATGGCATCTCTTAAGACTGCATTTAATCTGTTGCAGTACAAGGAACTGCTACCACTATTTTATCTATGGGGATATTAAGAAGTTACTAGACATAAGACCTATTATTGTAAAAGAATCTGACTTTATGATGATATTTAATATCCTTAAAAGTAAGAATAATATGTAAGGCAAGTAATGTGAAATAATCAGACACCGAGGAAGTTATATATGATGAAAATGGGTCAGCATCACCTTCCTACTTTGTTAGTAATTATATAGCTTAAACTTACTTATTATTCAACCAAGGCAGCACAAACAGGGAAGGCAATAAAGAAATAGAGCTTTATCCTCTTTGGCTACTCAATGCCAGCAAATTGACCTGGTGGGGAGTTTAAAAGTTTTTGTATAACTAGAGTAAGTCATTAGCTTATGATATTTCTGTTCATCTAGGTTTACCAAAGAAGGACATATTTTTTCTGATGCTATAACTTCTTCTGAGTCTGATTATATGGTGCTGAAACAATTCTGAATCTTATTAGTGATACAGCGTAGTGAATAAAACACCTGTCAAGAAAAGCAAAACCCTTTCAAGTTTTATGTATGGAGCTGTACTTTGGGGAGTGAGAGGGTTATTTTTCCCTATTAGATGAAAGCTACAGCTTTCATTTTTTTTTCTTGAAAATAGATTCTTTTCTTATATATACTGATTATATTTTCCATTCCCTGTATTCTTCCCAGTTCCTCCTGTCCTCCCCTTCCTTCTGGATCCACTCCTTTCTGTATCTCAGTAGAAAATAACAGGCTTGGAAGATATAAAAACCAAACATAACAGAATCAAACATACCATGAAGCAAAAACTTTCATATCGAAGTTAGTCACAGCAATCCGGCAGGAGAAAAAGTGTCTAAAGAGTAGGCAAAAGAGTCAGACCCACTCATTCTCTTAGACAGGAGTCCAATAAAAGTACTAAGCTAACAGCTATAATATACAATCAGAAGACATGGTGTAGACCCATGCGGGCTTTGTGCCCGCTGCTTCAGTCTCTACGGTCTCATATACAACTTTCTTAGTAGATTCAGAGAGCTGTGTTCTTGTTGTATTCTCCATCCTCTCTGATATAAAAGCTCTGGGCTCAGCCTAGGCCATTCATTAGTAAAACTTGGGTATGGCTCTCATCTCAGACCATCATCTGAGGAAATAAAAACAACATTTACACCTGATGGAATCTTTGGGGTCACTTACATATACCACCATATCATCTACAACTAACAATTATTTTACTTCTTCCTTTCCAATTTGTATTTGCTTCAGTTGTCCTATTGCTCCAGTTAATACTTCAAGTATAATATTGAGTAAATATGGAGAGAATGGACACCTTTGTCTTGTTCTTGATTTTATTGTAATTGCTTTGAGTTTCTTTCCACTTAATTTGATGTTGGCTATAGGCTTGCTGTAAATTGCCTTTATTATATTTGGGAACATAACTTGTATCATTAATATCTAGTACTTCCTTTTTTACCTACATAATTTTATTGATTATTTTTGGCTTTCACTTCATGTACCTCAATCATACTTACCTCCTTGTCCTTGCAGGTCTGCCTTCTTACCCTTGTTACCTTCCCTAGAAGAAGAAGAAAAAAAGTAGAAGAAGAAGGAGGAGGAGGAGGAGAAAGAGAAGGAGAAGAGGAAGAAGAAAAATAAAAGCAAAAAAAAAGTAACCAAAAGAACCCGAAACCAAGTCTAGTTTATGTTGCCCACATACTCACTGGAGCATGGTCAAACTTTTAAAGAAAATAGCCCTTCCCCCAAAAGAAGCTGTCAGCTGTGGAGAGCTACACTTCACAGAATACTTATTACATATTTTAAGAGTTCTCTCTGATATCTTTAAGTCTAGGTTATTTCTTTTTGGGAATGGGGATGGTGGTAGGGATTATCACAGAGCCTTCTCTATCCTACTTTTTCAACTGTGAATTAACAGTCATGGACACCACTGCAAAAGTAGTTTCCTTGCCCTTTACAGTCAATGGAACCACAAATCATAGAGTCCCACATGGTTTTCTGGCAGTATTATATCATAAAAAAGGTGTGAGATTTTGTTGAAGGTCTTTTCTGCATCCAATGAGATAACTATATGGTTTTCTTTCTTTTTTTTTTTTTTTTTTTGGTTTGTTTATATGGTGGGTAACAATTATTGATTTTTATGTATTTGAACCAGTCTTGCTCCTCTGGGATGAAGATATATATATATATATATATATATATATATGGCAATTTGGTTTATAGTATCTTTTAGCTCCAGAATTTCTGTTTAGTCTTTATTTGGATGGCCAGTCCATTGGTGAGAGTGGGGTATGAAGTCTCCTACTCTCACTGTATGCAAGTCAATATGTGATTTAAGCTGTAGTAGTGTTTCTTTTACAAACTTGGGTGCCCAAGATAGCTAGGACTATACAGAGAAACAATGAAAAACAAAACAAAACAAAACAAAATATCTCTCTCTCTCTCTCTCTCTCTCTCTCTTTCTCTCTGTTGTGTGTGTGTGTGTGTGTGAGAGAGAGAGAGAGAGAGAGAGAGAGAGGAAGGGAGATCTCAGGCATTGAAGATACAATAAAAGAAATGGATATATTGCTGAGAGAAAAATGTTAAGTCTAAAAATCCGCCATAAAACATCCATGATAACTGGTTCACTATGAAAAGACCTAACTTAAGAATAATAAGAGAGCAGACATGGGGTAAGATTATCAATCCTCGTTTTGAAAGACAGATGGGATGCGCATTGAACATTGACGGGAGTCTACTGAGTGCATTTGAAAAACTCTAACTAGCAGTGTTTTCAAAGCAAAGACTCATGACCAAACCTTTGGCAGAGTACAAGGAATCATAAGAAAGAAGGGGAGTTAGTCTGATGAGGAAAGGATAGGAGCTCCACAAGGACCAAAGATATCTGGGCACAGGGTCTTTTCTGAGACTGACATGCAACCAAGGACCATGTATGGATATAACCTAGAACCTCTGCTCAGATGTAGCCTGTGGTAGCTCAGTAACCAATTGGTTTCTCATAGTGAGGGAAACAAGGACTATTTCTAACAGGAACTCAATGACTGGCTCTTTGGCTTCCCCACCCCCCAAGGGAGGAGCAGTCCTGTTAGGCCACAGAGGAGAGCTTTGCAGCCAGTCCTGAAGATACCTGATAAAACACGATCAGATGAATGGAGAGGAGGTCCCCCCTATCAGTGGACTTGGCAAGGGGCATGGTGGAGATGAGGGAGGGAAGGAGGGACTGGGAGGGAATGAGGGATCGGGACACGGCTGGGATACAGAGTTAATAAAATGTAACTGATAAGAAAAAAATAAAATTAAAAAAAAAGAATAATAGAACAGAGGGATAAATCTAATAATAGGCATAGAGGAAAAAAAAAAAAGAATCCCAGATTAGAGGCTCAGAAAATACTTTCAACAAAATCATGGAAGAAAAATTTCCTAACCTAAAGAAGAAGGTGCCTATAAAGGTACAAGAAGCATAAAAGCAAAAAGAATGCCAAATAGATTGGGCCGTAAAAGGAAGTCCCCTCACCACATAATAATCAAAACACTAAACATAATGACTATGCATCTGGGTTTGGGGTGATTATAGGTCTAGGTGCTGATTTCTGGGTTTGTCTTTGTTGGGTGAGTTTTTGTTTCTTGGTTTCTGTTTTTGTTTTTGCTTCTTTCCACATTTTTAGAGAGTGTGATGGCTATGTGTTGCCTGCTTTACTAGCCTGATCACCTGGTTTGTTTACAGGTAATGGCTGCTGGTATTACAGGCTGGGATACAGCAACAGTAAATGAACAGAAGTCAGGAAGGGATGGTCTGTGGGATCCACAGGAGATTTGGGCAGCAGGGATGAAAGGCTGGTGATAAGTTTCAGTGTTAGGGATGAAAATGAGGGATCAGGGCTAGGTGGAGAGAGAGAGTGAGAAAGAGAGAGAGGGAGAGAGAGAGGTCTGCAGACAGCCTACCTGGTTTTATGGCAGGCATCCTGAGTATATTTATTGTTTTCAAATTTCTAAAACATCATTTATATTGGCTTTTGTATTAGATAAGTGTTGCAAAATCACATCATGATATTAAAGTAATTAAACAATTCAGAAAAACTAAAGCTTCCAATTTTTTATCACAGCACTTCTTAAAATATATATACACAATGTGATTGATTATTTCAGCAATGTTCCCTTTCTTTAAATTATCTGACTTTATTTTTATTTATTTGTTTTACCATCTGACACTGGGCCTTTTTTTGGTTGGAAAAAATTTAATTCACGTTTCTATTTCACTAAGAGTGATAGTTCTGTTTAAATTACTTACACGGTATTGATTTAACTTCTGATAAGTGGTGTGTATTGAGAAAATTATTCATTTAAATTTTTTTCCAGTTTGGTGGAGTACAGGTTCTTTTTTATTTTATATTATTTCTTTTTTTTTTTTAAAGTCCAACAAAGCCAAAAAACCTGGGCCTAGGGGGGCCTGCAGAGACTGATAATCCAATCAAGGAGACGACCTAAGACCCTCTTGCTCAGATGTAGCTCATAGGCTGCTCAGTATCCAAGTGGGTTCCCTAGCATCAACTCAGTAGCCTGTTCTTTGATCATCTCCCCCCGGGGGGGGGGGAAAGGGTTGCAGCCTTGCCAGGCTACAGAAGAAGATGATGCAACCAGTCCAGATGAGACCTGATAGGCTAGGGTTAGATGGAAAGGGAGGAAGACCTCCCCTATCAGTGGACTGGTGGAGGGGCATGGGAGAAGAAGAGGGAGGAAGAGTAAGAGTAGGAGGGGTTGAGGGATTCAAAGTGAATAAATTGTAATAAATAAATAAACCTACAAACAAAGTAATTGATTATCTGACTTTAAAAGAGATTTATTTTTATTATTTTAATTCTGTATATACATATGTGTCTGTGTTTGGATTTTTGCATATGAGTGCAACTGCTCTCAAGGGCCAGAGGCATCCTTGTAGGTTAATATAACCCTCTAGATATGAGCAGCCTGGAGCAAATGCTAGGAAACAAACTCATATTCTCTATAAGAGCAGCATATGCTCTTCACCACTTTTAACTGCTGAGCCATCATTTTAGCTCCAAAGAATATTTTCTTAATGTCAAAACAATAAAGAAGAGTAAAACACCCCGTGCTGTCCCTTTTTAGGGCTAGCATTGACTAGATAAGTAATTAGTTTTATTTTCATTACTGAACAAAAATATTCAATTTAAATGTGAGATTCTACACCACATTATTCCACTATTACTTGAACATCTGTCCTTGCATATTGTATAGCTACCAAAAATTCTTGGATTTTGACTTCTTCATAACTTATGCTTACATAGTAATGGGAAGAGGAACTGCCTCTGACATAATCTGATTGGCCTGCTCTTTGATCACCTCCCCCTGAGGGGGGAGCAGCCTTACCAGGCCACAGAAGATGACAATGCAGCCACTTCTGATGAGAACTGATAGACTAAGATCAGAAAGAAGGAGAGGAGAACCTCCCCTATCATCGGACTTGGGGAGGGGCATGCATGCAGAAAGGGGAGGAAGGGTGGGAACTGGAGGGGAGGAGGGAAGGGCTTGTGGGAGGATACAAAATGAATAAAGTGTAATTAATAAAAAAAAGTTTCTATCAGGCATTTCAGTAATTTATTTCAGGGTCAAAATGTTTGTGTGTTTATTTTGTCAATAGACACTGACAATTTTTGCTTTAGAATTCCGTTTACCAACAGTATGCATGTCTGTTTCTTTCATTATATTAGTGTGTGGCATTAGGCTTTTTGATTGCACTGGTTTGGTAGTGAGTGTCATGTTTGACTGCTCTTTTAATTTGTGTCTTTTATTGCTGAAGACATAGAATTTTATGTGTTTCTTTGTCATTTGTATTTTCTTGTACACATTGTTTTTAATACTTTGAGCTTTTATATTGTAGTGTTGACATTTTCTCATCCACTTACATGGGATTTGAATATAGGAATAATGTCACAATGTTATGATGAAGCATAATTTTGCTTTATGTTAACCATTATTTATACTGTGAGCAATATCTCTGGAGCAGATTAAAAAGGCAAAAGCTCAGGAAATAGATTATCACTGTGATCCCTTTGTCAATGATAATAATAAAAACTTGAACACTTGTTTATTTTAAAAAGCAATATCTTGTCCTTAAAATATACTTGCAATATATTTTAGCTACACTCTCAGATATTTTAAAGGACATAATAACTTTATAATGGTAATAACAGTTAATATTTATTAGGTGATTATAATGTGGGAGGCACTAGGCCGGAGATGATCTACAGAATATTTGATCCTTCTTTCTAGGCAAAGAAGCTGATCCTAGAAATTAATGCAAGATTTCAAAGCTAGCAAAATCCTACTGTATTTGAGAGTAAAGATGATAAAGTTATCTCTATTGTCCTCATCGCTTGCCAAGAAAATAAAATAATTTTTAAAATAAAATCTGAAAATAAGTAGATTAATATGAACCACCTGAAGTTATCTTGGTTAGAGGCCAAGAATGATGGAATATCAACATGTTCATACACTTTCCAGTTTATTATTTTGAAGCTAAAATTTAGTCAAAAGTAAGTTTTGATAAATTATCAAACTAAACTTGTTAAAGTACTGACTTTGTTAAAATCCAGTTGAAATGTTTTATGGGGCAAAGACTGACAACTGAAAGTACTTTAACTGTATTACTAGAAACTAAAGACATAATTGTTAGAGAGCTTTGCTTTCAGGAATATGAAAACGAATTTGCATGAAATTTGAGATAATTTCACATATACCTAAAATTTCTGATCAAAGCAAACACATGGAAAGCTTAAATGTTAACATTCATTTATGGGAGAAAACATGTAATATTTGTT
The DNA here is from genome assembly GCF_907164565.1 of Psammomys obesus. Lineage (NCBI taxonomy): Eukaryota > Metazoa > Chordata > Mammalia > Rodentia > Muridae > Psammomys > Psammomys obesus. Next base: position 3,856,281 of record NW_026592403.1, on the reverse strand, counting down.
ATTTTGAGTCTGTGTTACTTCACTCAGAGTGATCTAGCTCTATTTATTTCCTTGAAATTTTCATATTTATTACAAATGAATAATAATCCATTTTTTTAAATGATCACATTTTCATTTTTCATCACTCAGCTGATAGGCATCTATGCTGTCCAGTTTCTGGCTATTGTAAGTAAAACAGCAATGAACATGGATAAGCAAGTATCTTTGTCATAAAATGCAGACTCTTTTGAGTTTATGACCAACAATGAGACACCTGGAACTTGAGATACACTGTTAGATTACATAGTAAGGGACTCCAGTAGGAAGAGGGTTATCAGCCATGAAAGAGGAGATAGAATATGATTTTATAAAAAATAAAATGGGAGAAAATAGAATAAACAATAATAAGGGATATAAGAGGGCATGTAAAGAAGGGAAAATGGGAAAGTACAGCTAACACTAAAGGCCTTCTTAAAAACTATTTTGAAACTTACTATTATAAAAGGTTCCTAAAATATATACATATACAAAAGGAATTTAAATGGAGTTACGTTCTAACAGGGAGACAAGGACCTAAGTAGACATCTTATGTTACCAAGTAAAACCTTTAGTGCCGGCAATGGGTGACATCTTGTTGAGTTGTGGGACAAAGAGGTTCCAAAAATCACAATGCGTTGCCAAGGCTCGTAGTTATTCTGGGCAGCCTGAAGGCAAGGCCATGTGTGTGAAGACACCACTTTTTGTTGTTGTTGTTTTTCCTTTTATTTATTTTTTATTTATTACAATTTATTCACTTTGTATCCCAGCTGTAGCCCCCCTCCTGTGTCCCCTCCCAATCTCATCCTCTCTCCCTCTTCTCCTCCCATGCTCCTTCCCCAGTCCACTGAAAGAGGAGGTCCTCTTCTCTTTGCATCTGACACTAGCCTATTAGGTCTCATCAGGACTGGCTGCATTGTCTTCAGAGGAGAGTTTTTTTGAAATGAAGACACCACTTATGTCATCAAACACAGAGAAACAGAGCAGAACCCCAGCAAGAAATGTCACCCCACCCACTGGCATTCATAGTGCTGCAAGGTACTTTAGACACTAGCAGAGAAAAAGTAACCGTCAGTACAGCCTGGCTACAATCACTGTGAACTGTAACAGCAACCTATTTATAAGATGAACTGGTGCATTAGAATAATAGATAACATGGGACTAGCCAACCACTTTTAAAAATTGGATGTAAGTCCTATACTATAAGGTGCCATCCTTGACACTGGCAAATGACAAAGATCCTGGGACAAGATACGTTATGGACATAGGGAAAAACTTACTGTTACTATTCTGCTAAAGGAAAATAGCAACACGATGATCCACAGATCAGTCTCTTGCTCAGCCTTCATTACAGATGTTTCATTTTGCAGTTGACGGTAATTAATACAAAGACTCACAATTGTACAGTGTGCAGACAGGAAGAGATTTTTGGAGCAATCAGTCCTAAAGGGGCATCTATATCAGAGCCCTCTCCTCAAGGCTCAGTAATCTACGTGGAAGATGAGGCAGAAAGGTCATGAGAGCCAGAGGTGATGAATGAGTTCAATGAAACCGTATCTTTGAGACACAACAGAACTGATGTACATATGAACTCAAATAGACTCTGGCAGCAAGCACAAACCTACACAGGTTTAGACGAGACAAAATCCCAGCAATACGGAGAAGTTTTGGGTACTCAGGCAATAGGGCTACTAATACCATTTCCAGCTGTTCCTAATATCTTCAGTGTTTCCTGAGGGAATGATTACCCATCAAAAGAGACATCTGCTTCCTTGAAGAAGCATTAGAGAAGTTATTACCATTTATGCTAGTGGTATGATAGGGTTTTTCCTTCTGAAGCGCTATCCTCGCATTTAGATAACAATTAAGCCCATAGTTGATTTAATATGGTCAATATTATTAATTTCAAAAACTTACATAACTTCAGGCTAAGCATATACCCAGTTTATAAGGGACATTCCACATCTCCATTTCTCTATGTTATTTTATTACAATAAGGATTTAGTTCAGGTCTGATTAGTATTACTGTTAAATGTTACATTTTTCTTTGAAATCTAAAGTAAAAACATGCACATCCACCTGGTAGATGTGGACTAAAGGAGAAAATCAACACATGCCTCTCAGATTAGGACTTCTTGTTAAAATTTTGTATTGAAAATAGATTTTATTGATAGAGGCATGCTCTCTGATCACTTGCTTCTGATGATGCAGCCTTGCCAGGCCACCTAGTAAGAGGATCCAGGCAGTCCCGATGAGACTTAACACATTATGGGCAGATGGCAATAGTGGAGAACACCCCTTTCAGTGGACTAGGGAAAGGGGATAGAGGAAAGAGGGTGGGACTGGGGGAGCTGAGGGAAAGGGGCTTCAATCAGAATATATAATGATTATATTGTGAGAAAAAAAGAAATAGATTTTCTTTATTCAGTATATTCTGACTATTGTTTCCCTTTGTCCTCTCCACTGATCTTCTCCAACTTTCTAGCTACTCAAAGCCATAGCCTTTCTTGATCTCACTAGAAAATCAACATGCATTTAAAGAAATGGAGAAAAGGAAAATGAAAACAACAAAGAAACCTAAGTAAGAAAAAACAAACAAACATTAAAAACAATGAGCTAAAGAAAATCCACAAGAAACACATATAAACATAGAGATGTACACATTCTTAGACACACAAATCCCCCAAATCACAAAAGCAGAAACCATAATTTATAAGCAAAAGGCCTATTGGGTAAGAAAGAGAAAGAAAACCCAGACAAAGTACGATGTGACCTAAAAAACAGTCCGCCTGAAATTCCACTGGGTTTGTTTTGTGTTGGTTTTAAGGGTTTACAAAACCATTAGAGAAAATAAAACTTTTTATTTACAAATGGTTACCAAATGAATCTATCTTCTAGTTCAGGGTTATGGTCTTATGACCACTTACACTCTAGTGCTGGAACATCATTTGGCACAGTCATATATGGGCCGAGTGCATGCTGCCTTTGTCTCTGTGAGTTCATATGTGCATTGGTCCTGCTGTGTTTAAAGGACCTCTTCCTTTATGTTCTCCGTTTTCTCTTCTTACAATATTGTGCCTACTTTTATTCAGTGTTCCTAATGATGGATGAGCAAGACAGTGATCTATGACTAGTGGGGAAGAGAGGGAAGGTGATGCAGGAGGAAATAAGGGAAGGAACATTTGAGGTGGTGTATGAAAACCTATTACAGTAGAAGCTTCCTAAAATATGGACATATTTGAATGTGATCTAAATAGAATTACTAAATAATAGGGGAGACAGAACCCCAGTTGGAATCTCTTATCACCAAATGAAACTTCCATTTTTGGAAATGGGATACATATAATTGAGTTGTTGGCCAAAGGGGCTTCAATGGGAACTCTCAAACAATGCAGGCTATTACAAAGGCTTTTAGTTACTCTCAATGAACTGATGGAAGGACGTTTTTGCAGATCACGATACTTACACAACTTATTGTACATGGAGAAGTCAAGCTGGTGACTACCTAGAGACCTAGGCGGCCTGATGTTCATGGTACTGAGAGGTACTCTGCATGCAACAAAAGGAGAAAAGTAAACACTAACACAGTTACAACCCTTCAGTCTACTCGACTGCCAGGTACTCTATTTCAATGGTGCCACAAATCAGGGACCAAATAACACGACATTAGGTAGGCCAGGGACTTACATAAAAGCCACATTCTCGTTTTTTGCTAAAGGGACCCAGCAACAGATTAGGACTCCTTAAATATTTACACTCACAACCCCTATTACTAGAGATTTTATGTGATTCACGGTATATACACTTATAGAAAACTAGACTGCAAATACATGATGAGGAATTCAATTTAAAACAATTTCTTTAGGGGCTGCCTCTGACATGAACTCAGTGGCCTGCTCTTTGATCATCTCTCCCTGAGAGGTGGGGAAGCCTTACCAGGCCACAGAGGTAGACAATGCAACCAGTCCTGATGAGACCTGAGAGGGTAGGGTCAGGTGAAAGGTGAGGAGGACCTTCCCTATTTGTGGACTTGGAAAGAGGCAAGGGTGGAGATGAAGGAAGAGGGGTGTGATTGGGAGGGGAGGAGGGAGAGAGCTACAGCTGAGATACAAAGTGAATAAATTGTAATAAATAAATAAGTGTAAAAAGATAATGCAGATGGCACCATTCCCCAAGAAAGAGTCTTGAACTAGGTAATAGTGAAGAAATGAAGCTGATGTGGATGTATGTGATTAGCTACTGAAGTCACTGCCTTGACTTCCCACAACAGCAAGTCATAAACTGGAATTGCGAGCTGAAATAAACTCCTTTTTTGCCTAAAAACAACAACAACAAAACACAGTTTCTTGGTATATATATATATATATATACATATAATTTTACCACTTATTAATGACAAAATTTCAAATTTGCATATTAATAGGAAAGGTATCCTTGCTTGCTTGTACATAAATAAACATTGTATCTGGTACATACTTGGTATGTACCAAGTATCTCGTGATACGTGATACTTGGTACTTGAAGGCAGAACACATCCTCAATGTTTGTCTGATTGACTGCTATTTTGAGTTTGTCAATCTGGGAATGAATGCTGCTTTTCATATACTCGTGGGTACATCACAGATCTTCTTTTGAACTTTTGAATTCACAACCCCTTTTCTGTGGAAATATTTTACAAGACCTGGGTCTGTGAATGTATATACACATATGTGTATATATATGTATATAGTATAAATATATATATCAGATACACAAATCAATCAACCACAAACCAAACTTTACTGACATTATCTTCAAAATTTATCTTTTTAATGGTGTTACATCAGTTCCACGTCTCATACATCTGCTTAAGAAATTAAGCCAAATATCTAGATAATATCTCATCAGCTATTTTATTTCCTAGTCGAACTTGACAACAGATTCTTCTGCTTTATATTTAGATAAGCATGTGTTTCTTCCAAACATATGACTCTTAACCCTTTCCTACTACCTGACAGAATCACTGAGTCTCTGTGTTCTCATTTATATGTGATATTAACAAAGCCATATTCCTCATGCTATGGCTTTGCTTCAAAAGCAAGAAAATAATATCATTCCCATCATTGCTTTTTACAGGAAATTGTTTAATGCAGTTGATAAATACCATCCTGTTATTGACTTTTTTATAATGCTATGTAAATTATGCCATTGTCATTGTGTCTTTCAAACTATACCAAATTACTTCCTATAGCATCTTGAATTGACCTAGCTGCCTGGCTTAGAAATATTTTAGTACATGTGTTCTTCATTAACTTTCCACAGTCTGTGAGGCATCTATGAATGCAGTAACTGACTAAATTTTTTTTTCCCTATTGGATAGCAGGGTGGTTTTCCTTTAAAACACAGAATTTGAAAAGGACTCACAGCAATGGGTAGGACTCTAGAGATATCCAGTGCCTCAGACAACAGCCCTTTCATCACTAGTCATGAGTTAGCACAAACGCCATTGACATTACGAATAAAAAGGATCTTAGCTCACTGTCTAATATCATAGAAATCATATCTAGCACTTCATCTCCACAGTGCTTACTCACTATGTATTCTATTCTCCTACAGACTTTAAGTTTCAAATTCTGAGGATGTGCATGAAATTCGGGTGACAGACATGTGGTTTGACTGAATAATGAACTGAGAAAAGCCTCCCCCTACCCCTGGTGTTAGATTTCATGTTCTTGGCATCTGCATTAAGTGCAAGAAGGAACACTTGTTTAACATCAAAGCTCTCCATAAAAGGAGCCCTGCAATTAAACTATAAAAATAAATGAACTCAGGTTTTCTCTTTTTGTTTCCTCTCTCCCATTTCTCCTTCTTTTGCCCTCCTCCTGCTTCTCATCCTCATACCCCACCTCCCCTTTCTCTTGTCCTCTTGTGCTCTTTGCTCCTGTATACCTTTCTTTCTCTCTCTCTCTATTTCTTCTTTCCTGTTTTGGAATCCTGTTCCTTGAAATATGTTGAGCATCTGAGCAAGGAAGCATTGCGTTTGAAGTAAGGCTACCCCAAATCGCTCTGTTGGAAGATCTCCAAGTACAGACTAAAGAATGTTTGGCATCCAGGTCCATTAGGAGTGAAATGTAACAAACTTCAAATGTTTTTAGATTTACTGATGCAAGGCTACTTTATGAAGTGGCAGTGGAATATGAAATGGGCTTTTAGCCTGAAATAAGATCTCAATATTTCTCTACCTGCCCTCAATGCAAATATTATTTTTAAAGCACCATCAATGAATGGGTATAATCTTTCAACTATTTCATCTTGCCTAGTATAGTTTTTATGCTAAAATAATTTTATGCAGCAAACTTAGACCCTATAAATTAATATTTTACTACTTACTTTAAGACAGTAAATAGTAACTTTGTCAGCCAGAAATATGAAAGAAAAATGTCACTCCTTTCTTCACATAATGTAGATAACTTTTAAGCATCTTTTATTTCATTCCTAATTGTTTGAATATCATTCCTTGTTCTCTGTGTCTATATGTGTCTGTATATAAAGACATATAAAAACAAATATTTAAATCTCATGCCATATAGGTTAAAAATCCTTAGGTTTTTTTTCCTTACAATCAATAAGTCTTTATTGAACATTTAGTAGGCATATCTCTTTTACAAGCCTAGGTGCTGGTATTCTGTCATTATAAATTTTATAATTGTTAAGTTGAAGCATTGCTAATTCACAAATTCTCCATGTGGTGAATTATAAACATATTTGAATGCATACAGCAACACAGATATTATTAAGGGAAATAAATTATTAAGATTACTGATACTTTTTGAGACACTGTAATTATTTGTACCAATTATTAAATATGACAAAAATTGGAAAGCAGAGTCCCATGTTACCAGTGTTGACCTCACTCTTGCTGTGTAGCCAACGACTCAACTTCTGATCCTCCTGTCTTTACCATTCAACTGCTGGTACAGCTGCTGAGCAGCACTGCATTTGGTTTTATGCAGCTGGTAACTGAACCTAGGATTTCATTTATGCTAGGCTATCATCACCAACTAAGATACAGTCCCAGCACCAAATGTAGAGCATTTTTATCATCTTAAATTGTGTTTTGTCTTAGTCTGTAAATGCAATTTTTATTAGAAAGGACCTTATAACACTTACAAGCTTATATTTTAGATTTTAGTAAATATTGCTTATCATAAAGAAATGATACCAAATATCAAATTAGGGTCATTTATTTTCAAAGTTGACTTATTGATAGCTAAGATATAGTAAGGGGAATTTTGTGCTCTATATTCATAATTTGAGGTCCAAAAGCTACATTTCATTTTATCACATTTCTTCCTACTCAAATACATCAAGCTGAATAGTTCACGTGGTTATGAACATTGTGAATGATAGCTTATAAAGTTGCATAAAATAACATCAGATGAAACTTTAAAACTTATGTGTTGACATGTAGAGAATGAGACATCTATATCATACGTCTGTCCTCAAGAATTCAGGAACATCACAGAAGAATAGTGGCAATACTGTGAAGATTTAAGAGCTAGAGAACAAAAATGATTGCCACAAAACCAGTGTTGGTCTTCTAGATCAAACAGGCAGTTACACTTATGAAATCACAGTAATCTTGTGCCTGCTTGCACAAGATTAGCAAGTTCAACATTCCATCATGGATGAGAGGGCGTCGTTAATGCCCACCCCTAGCTGAGTTGATATTTTCAGTTGATGGTTGCTAGAAGGGGACAGTCAGTACTCTTCAGAAGTGAGGTCCTGTGTTTGCTGGTAATGCTAAAGTTGAAAGCCCCACAGACATGCATTTCGATACTTCTGTATTTAAAGAGTTATTTAAAAATAAAAGCGAGAGAAAAGGATGTTTAATCAGGAGGGAAACACAGGAACAAACTGAGAAGGGTTGGAGGGAATTGTGGGAGTAGAACAGATCAAAAGTATTGTACACATGAATGAAATTCTCAAGGAATAATTTATAATAACAAATTGATTGTAAAGCAAAATGAGAGATACAAAGTTACCACTATTATATTGCTAAAGCATATTCTAACCTCAACAATGTACATCTTGGATGAACAATTTCTCCTCTTTATTTTAAGGTTGTTTACATTGCATGGCTTAAAATTGCTTAGATCTAAGCTTGTCTCCACTGAAAATCTGATCTGATTGATCCTTGCCGTTCTCAGTTTCTTTCAGAGTTTCAGAAGTGTTTTTAAGCTCCAGCTAGCGCTGAGAAAGCACTGTTTTAGTTTGAAATGTCCCTCAGTTTCTGGGCAGCTAAAGCAAAGGAAGCTTTGCCCATTATACTTTAGGACAAGCCACTTAATTAATAATGTCTGCTAGGTTAAAAGCATGCCAATGATTAGGGATAAATACTGTACATAGTGGTCCTGGAATTAAGTAGATTTATCCTAAGGGATGTTTATAGGAGGACATATGGTTACATAATGAACAACATCCTTAATAGTATCTGTATAGAAAAGCAATGATGGGATCTGAGAACTCTGCATAGGTCTTATTGGTGACCCTACAAGGGTTTCCTTGACTACATTTTCTCCGTACCCATGGATTAAAATTCAGAAAGGAGAGACTACAGAAGCAATGTGAGTGAGAGCCTGTAGACAACGCTTGCCAGATTCCTGGCAAGACATTAGTGAATACAGTTTAGGTGCAGCATAGTTACCTCTGTATTGACTCTTTTGTATTGAACAAAAGACTTCCACTACTTGAATGAACAAGAAAAACAACCTCTAAAAGTAATCAAGGATAAAAGTAGGGTAAAATTAGTACCAATAAATGGCAAGGGCAGGATTCAGTGAGAAAAAAAGAAAAAAAGAAAAAACAACAACAACTAAGTCTTGGTTGGTTTGCAGCAGCAGAAAGAATAGATTTTACATTTCACTAAGCTTTATAAATGGATAATAATGGTAAAATGAAAAACAGTGAAACTCAGAAGACCCATCTATATTGGACAATGTGCATCTAAACATCAAATTTTAAAAAGTGTATGTTTGTGTCTCTTGGTTTGGCAAAGATGGAATCTCTTTTTTTATATTATTTTTATTATTAGTTACATTTTATTAACTTTGTATCCCAGCTGTATCCTGCTTCCACATTCCCTCCCATCCCACTCTCCCTCCCTCATCTCCTCCTTGCCCCTTTCCAAGTCCACTGATAGGGGAGGACCTCCTCCCCTTTTATCTGACCCTTTCATCAGGTATCTTCAGGACTGGCTGCAAAGTCCTCCTCTGTGGCCTAGCAGGGCTGCTCCTCCCTTGGGGGATGGGGAGGTCAAAGAGCCTGCCATTGAGTTCCTGTCAGAAATAGTCCTTGTTCCCCTTACTAGGGAAAACCATTTGGTTACTGAGCTACCATGGGCTACATCTGAACAGAGGTTCTAGGTTAAATCCATACATGGTCCTTGGTTAGAGCATGTCTAATATAAAACCCCTGTACCCAGATATAGTTGGTTCTTGTGGAGTTCCTATCCTCTCCACATCATACTAACTCCCCCTTCTTATATATTCCCTACACTCTGCCGAAGGTTTGGTTATCTTCCATTGCTGGTGGGAATGTAAACTGGTACAACCACTTTGGAAATCAATCTGGCGCTTTCTCAGACAATTAGGAATAATGCTTCCTCAAGACCCAGCTATACCACTCCTAGGCATATATCCAAAAGTTGTTCAAGTACACAACAATGGCATTTGCTCAACCATGATTTTAGCAGCTTTATTTGTAATAGTCAGAACCTGGAAACAACCCTGATGTCCATCAATGGAGGAATGGATACAGAAATTGTGGTATCTTTACACAATGGAATACTACTCAGCAATCAAAAATGAGGAAATTGAAGATATGAGAAGATGGAAAGATCTCCCATGCTCATGGCTTGGCAGGATTAACATAATAAAAATGGCCATCTTACCAAAAGCAATCTACAGATTTAATGCATTTCCCATCAAATTGCCAACACAATTCTTTACAGACCTGGAAAGAAAAATTCTCAACTTCGTATGTAATAACAAGAAACCCAGAATTGCTAAAACAATACAATAAAAGATCTTCTGGAGGTATCTCCGTCCCTGATCTCAAGCTGTACTATAGAGCAACAGTTATAAAAACTTCATGGTACTGGCATAGAAACAGAATGGTAGATCAATGGAATCGAACAGAAGACCCAGAAATAAAGCCACACACTTACAGACACCTGATTTTTGACAAAGATGCCAAAACCATACAATGGAAAAAAGATAGCATCTTCAACAAATGGTGCTGGTCCAACTGGATGTCTACATGTAGAAAAATGAAAATAGATCCATACTAATCACCCTGCACAAAACTGAAGTCCAAGTGGATCAAAGACCTCAACATAAAACCAGACACATTAAATCGGCTAGAAAAAAAAGTGGGGAATACCCTAGAACTCATTGGTACAGGAGAAAACTTCCTGAACAGAACACCAACAGCACAGGCTCTAAGAGCAACAATCAATAAATGGGACCTCATGAAATTGAAATGCTTCTGTAAAGCAAAGGACACCGTCATCAAAACAAAGCGACTGCCTACAGATTGGGAAAGAATCATCACCAACCCTTTATCTGACAGAGGACTCATATCCAATATATATAAAGAACTAAACAAGCTGAAAAGCAATAAACCAAGTAATCCACTTAAAAAATGGGGAACAGAGCTAAAGAGAGAATTCTCTGTAGAGGAATATCGAATGGCAGAGAAGCACTTAAAGAAATGCTCAACCTCATTAGCCATTAGG
>NW_026592403.1:3722794-3845089 GCF_907164565.1 Psammomys obesus | reverse complement strand
CCCAGATGCCCCTCAACTGAAGAATGGATGCAGAAACTGTGGTACATCTATACAATGGAGTATTACTCAGCAATGAAAACTAAGGAAATCATGAAATTTGCAGGTAAATGGTGGGACCTGGAAAGGATCATCCTGAGTGAGTTGTCCCAGAAGCAAAAAGACACGCATGGTATATACTCACTCATATAAACGTACAATATAGAATAAACCCACTAAAATCTGTACATCTAAACAAACTAAGCAAAAGAGAGGACCCTAACTAAAATGTTCAATCCCCATCCTGAAAGGCAAAGAGGATGGGCATCAGAAGAAAAAGAAAATAGGAAACAACCTCGGAACCTGCTACAGAGGGCCTCTGAAAGCCAGAAGAAAACAGGAAACAACCTTGAAACCTGCCACAGAGGGCCTCTGAAAGCCTCTGCCGAGCATAGTGTCAAAGCAGATGCTGAGCCTGATTGCCAACTGATGGGCAGAATGAATGGAATTCTATGTAAGAAGTGGGAAATAGTAAGAGCTGGAGGGGACAGGAACTCCACAAGGAGAGCAACAGAACAAGATAATTTGAACACAGGGAACTTCCCAGAAAATCATACTCCAACCAAGGACTATTCATGGAGATGACCTGGAACCCTGCACAGGTGTAGCCCATGGCAGTTCAGTGTCCAAGTGGGTTACATAGTAATGGGAAGAGGGACTGCCTCTGACATAATCTGATTGGCCTGCTCCTTGATCACTTCCCCCTGAGGGGGGAGCAGCCTTACCAGGCCACAGTAGAGGACAATGCAGCCACTTTTGATGAGAACTGATAGACTAAGATCAGAAAGAAGAGGAGAACCTCCCCTATCAGTGGACTTGGGGAGGGGCATGCATGCAGAAAGGGGAGGGAGGGTGGGGTCGGGAGGGGCTTATGGGGGGATACAAAATGAATAAAGTGTAATTAATAAAAAATTTAAAAAAATGAGGAAATTATGAAATTTGTAGGCAAATGGTGGGATCTAGAGAAGATCATTCTGAGTGAAGTATCCCAGAAGGAGAAAGACACACATGGTATATACTCACTTATATAGACCTATAAGATATGATAAACATAATGAAATCTATACATGTAAAGAAGATAAACAAAAAAGAGTACCTGGAGTAAGATGATCAATCCTCACTTAGAAAGACAAATGGGATGGGCATTGGACTTAGGAGAAAACAAGTAACAGGACAGGAGCCTATTGCAAAGGACCTCTGAAAGACTCTACCTAGCAGTGTATCAAAGCAAATACTAAGACTCATAACCAAAGATGGAATCTCCTAAACTCTTCAAGCAAATTTCAAGTCTGGCTTTCTTGTGAAAAATGAATTTGTTGAGATTGAAGTTTATAAGATTTTAATATTGTGACTTTTAAAGGGGGCATATTATAGTCAATACAAAACCCCACCATCTTGCTCAGTAATGACATAGAACCAATTGTCTGTAGCATTGTGACCATCAAGCTTAACAGAATCAAGAATCAGCTGTAAGACAGGCCTGTAATATATCTGTGAAGATAATCCTGAGTAGTTTAATTGAGGTGAGACCACCTACCCTCCGTGAGTCTTGGGTGGCCTATCTTGAACTGTGTAAGAGTGGAGAAAGTGAGATGCACACTAGATTCATTGCTCTCTTCTCCAGCTGTTGTGACCAGCTGTTGCAAGTTCCTGTGACCTGGAGTTATAAATTTAAAACAACCACCTTTCTCCCTTAGGTTGCTTTTGTCAGAATATTTTATCATAGCAACAGGAAAAGAACCTAACACAACCACTTATTATTAATGTAGAAGAAACATCAAAAGAGAGAAAAAGTAAACAGAAAAATGTAAGAGACATTAAAATGAAGGCACACGAAGCTCTGGGTGTCATGAGTGCCTAGGCACTCAAAATCTACATTGCCAGTTACCATATTGGCCATTGCTCTATGTTATATAGGTCCTGGACCACCTATCCAAGCTACAGGAAGAGGATCAGTGTTTCAGTTGGAGATGTGATCTCATCTGAGTCTGGACTAGGAAAGGATTTGCTTTCACATGCAGCAGTGGCTGTCCAGAACCAGTGCTATGAGGATTTTGTCATAAAATGAGCTTTTTTGTTGTTGTTGGTTGTAATACATAAACTATTTTAATCTGCTGGTTCTTTAGTTCTCTCTGTTTAATAGCTAAACACTTGTTTCTTTAAAATGCCAAAAGGGAAATGTGTTCTAACAAAGGATGGAAGCCAACCTACTCAGATGTTTTCAACATATGCCTGTGATTAGGGATTTCTCTCATTTCTGCTTCATTCTGTTGCTTAGATTACAGGTCATGCAATGTAAGAAGGAAAGATTAATCAGGGGTGAGGAGGTGGCTCAGTCATTAAAGGTTAAATCACATAAAAGATAACCATAGTCTATGTTCAACATACAACTAGATACAGATATTGCCTCTCTCTGAAAAGAGAAAGGTGTTAGAAATTGTTATCTTTGCATATCATATAGGATAGGCACATGCTACTCTGGTGAACAAGATCCACATTCCCTTTTATTTTGAGAAAGGTTTCCTCAAGTTTTCAGATCATCATTATTTTATTCACTGTAATATCTCACACATTTAAATCATACTGAGCTTATCAGAGAAAGTACATTACATCAAAGTGTGCTCAATCAACTTATTCACTCATTCATTGATACTACATCTAGAATCTTTATCCTTTTGGCTGATATAAGTGAATGTACTTGTAGCTTTATTTCCTATCATAGGACTCATTTTTCTTTCTTTTTTTATTGATTAAGTTATTTACTTACTTTATATCCTGAGTACAGCTTCCCCTTCCTCTTCTCCTGCTACTCCTTCCCTTGCACACAACCTCCTCACCCTCTACTGCTTCTCCACTTCTCCTCAGAAGAGAGGAGGCCTCCATGGATATCAACCAGTCTTAGCATATCAAGTTGAGTAGGACTAGGTGCATCTTCTTCTACTGAGGCTAGACAAGGCAGTCCAGTTAGGGCAAAGGGATCCAAAGGCAGGCAATGTAGTCAGAGGTGGCCCTTGCTCCTACTTTAGGAGTCCCTCATGAAGACCCAGCTGCACAACTTTCACATGTGTGCAGAAGTTCTAGGTTCACTCCATTCATGTTCTGTGGTTGGCAGTTCTCTATGAACTCCTATGGGCCCAACACAGTTGATTCTGTAGGTTTTGTTGTGGTGCCTGCCCTTGACCCACCTGGCTCCTTCAACCCTTCTTCCCCCTCTTTCATAGGATTCCCCAAGTTCCATTTGATGTTCATCTGTTGGTTTCTATCTCCGACTCTATCAGTTGCTCAGGGAAGCCTCATTGATGACATTTATGCTGGTTTCCTGTCTTGAATCGCAAGGTGCAATAGGACTAAGAACATTTTATCCTATTTAGGCTAGACAAGACATCCCAGTTATTGGAAAGGGATCCAAAGGCAGGCAACAGAGTCAGAGACAGCCTATTCTCTAGTCATTAGAGGTCCCACATTAAGACCAAACTACATATCTGTTACTTATGTGTAGCAGGCCTGGGTCCATCTCATGCATATTTTTAAGTTCGTGGTTCAGTCTCATGAACCCCTATAGTTGATTCTGTAGGTTTTCCTGTGATGTCCTTGAACTCTTGGGCTCCTTCAGTTCTTCCTTCCATTCTTCTACAAGATTATTCAAGCTTTTCCTATTGTTCTTCTGTGGCTCTTTGTATATGTTTCCATCAGCTGCTGGGAGAAGCATCTCTGAGGAAGGTTATCTTAGGCTCCTGTTTGCACTTAAAGCTGAATGTCATTATTACTGTCAGGGATTGGCTTTCTCTCATGGGATGGGTCTCATGTTGGGCTAGACATTGGTTGGCCATTTCCTCAATTTCTGCTCCATCTTTATTGCTCCACTTTTTGTAGGCAGAAAAAAAATTGGAGGTGGAGGTTTTATGGGTGGTTTGATGTCCCCTTACCTTTATTGGAAGTCTTTCCTAGTTCCAGGAAATGGACATTTTAGGTTCCATATTCCCTGTTGTTAGGAGTGTTAGCTAGAGTGACCCTCATAGATTACTTGGAATTTCCCTTGTCCTTGGTTTCTGGCTTGTCTCAGAGAGTCCTCCCCCACCATTTTCTATTCATTCTCCAAGTTCTTTCTCCTCTATCATCCCCACAATTGATTCTTCCTCTTCCTCTTCCCACCCTCTCTCTAACCCAGTTCTCTCCCTCCATACTTCTCTAATGTCTATTTTATTTCCCCTTCTGAGTGAGATTCAAGCATGAACCTCTTTGTTACTTTCCTTTGCATCTGTGGATTGTAACATGATTATCTTATACTTTTTGGCTAATATCCATTTATAAATGAGTACATACCATATGTATCTTTCTGGGTGGGAGATAATTCACTTAGGATGATATTTTCTAGTTCCATCCATTTGCCTGCAAGTTTCATGATGTCTTTGTTTTTAATAGCTGAGTAATATTCCATTGTGTAAATGTACAACATTTTCTTTTTCCATTTTTGGCTGATGGACACCTAGGTCATTTCTGGCTATTACAATTAAAATGGCTATAAACATAGTTGTGCAAGAGTCCTTGTGGTACAGCAAAGAATCTTTTGGGCATATGCCCAGGAGTGGTAGAGCTGGGTCTTGAGGTAGAACCACTCCCAATTTCCTGAGAAACTGCCAAATTGATTTCCAGAGTGGTTGTACAAGTTTGTACTCCCACCAGCAGTGGAGAAGTGTTCCCCTTGCTCCACATCCTCACCAACATGTGCTGTCAATATGAGTTTTTTATTTTAGCCATTCTGACTGATCTATGATGGAGTCTAAGAGCCGTTTTGATTTGCATTTCCCTAATGACTAAGGATGTTGAACACTTCATTGAATGATTCTCTGCCATTAAAGATTCCTCTGTTGACAATTGTCTGTTTAGCTCTGTACTGCATTTTTTAATTGGGTTATTTGGTTTGTTGGTGAATATTTTCATGAGGTAATTATATATTTTGGATATTAGCCCTCTGTTGGATATGACATTGGTGAAGATATTTTCCCATTCTGTAGGTTGCCAGTTTGCCCTATTGACAGTGTCCTTTGCCTTACAGAAAAATTTCAGTTTCATGGGTCCCATTTATTAATTGTTGATCTAAGTGCCTGAGCTGTTGTTGTTTTGTTCAAGAAGTTGTCACCTATGCCAATGAGTTTAAGGATATTCCCCACTTATTCTTCTCTTAGATTTAGTGTGTCAAATATTCTGTTGAGGTCACTGATTCACTTAGACATAAACTGTGCAGGTTGATAATATAAATTTATTCGCATTTTTGCATGCAGACAGATCAGCAGCATCTGTTGAATTTCCTTTTTAAATTTTTTTATTTCTTTTTTTAATTTTTTATTTAACTTTTATTAATTACACTTTATTCATTTTATATCTCCCCATAAGCCCCTCCCTTCTTCCCTCCTGGTCCCACCCTCCCCCCCACCTTTCTGCATAAAGGCCCCTCCCCAATTCCACTGATAGGGGAGGTCCTGCTCTCCTTTCTGATCTTGGTCTATCAGTGCTCATCAGAAGTGGCTGCATTGTCAGGGTTCTAGGTTATGTCCATGAATAGTCCTTGGTTGGAGTATGAGTCTCTAGGAAATTCCCTGTGTTCAAATTTTCTTGTTCTGTTGCTCTCCTTGTGGAGTTCCTGTGCTCTCCAGCTCTTACTATTTCCCACTTCTTACATAAAATTCCATTCACTCTGCCCAACAGTTGGCCATCAGGCTAAGCATCTGCTTTGACAGTCTGCACGGCAAAGGCTTTCAGGGGCCCTCTGTGGCAGGTTCCTAGGTTGTTTCCTGTTTTCTTTTTCTTCTGATGTCCATCCTCTTTGCCTTTCAGGATGGGGATTGAACATTTTAGTTAGGGTCCTCTCTTTTGCTTAGTTTGTTTAGATGTATAGATTTTAGTGGGTTTATTCTATGTTGTAAGTTTATATGAGTGAATATATACCTGAGTATATACTGTGTGTGTCTTTTTGCTTCTGGGACAACTCACTCAGGATGATCATTTCCAGGTCCCACCATTTACCTGCAAATTTCATGATTCCCTTAGTTTTCATTGCTGAGTAATACTCCATTGTATAGATGTACCACAGTTTCTGCATCCATTCTTCAGTTGAGAGGCATCTGGGTTGTTTCCAGCTTCTGGCTATTACAAATAAAGCTGCTACAAACATGGTTGAGCAAAAGTCCTTTTTGTGTACTTGAGCCTCTTTTGGATCTATACCTAGGAGTAGTATGGCTGGATCTTGAGGAAGTGCTATTCCTAGTTGTCTGAGAAAGCGCCAGATTGATTTCCATAGTGGTTGTACCAGTTTACATTCCCACCAGCAGTGGAGAAGGGTTCCTCTTTCTCCACAACCTCTCCAGCATGTGTTGTCACTTGAGTTTTTCATCTTGGCCATTCTGATGGGTGTAAGGTGAAATCTCAGGGTTATTTTGATTTGCATTTCCCTAATGGCTAATGAGGTTGAACATTTTTTTAAGTGCTTCTCTGCCATTCAATATTCCTTTACAGAGAGTACTCTGTTTAGCTCTGTTCCCCATTTTTTTAAGTGGATTACTTGATTTGCTGCTTTTCAGCTTGTTTAGTTCTTTATATATACTGGATATGAGTCCTCTGTCAGATAAAGGGTTGGTGAGGATTCTTTTCCAATCTGTAGGCAGTTGCTTTATTTTGATGATGGTGTCCTTTGCTTTACAGAAGCTTTTCAGTTTCATGAGGTCCCATTTATTGATGTTCTTAGAGCCTGTGCTGTTGGTGTACTGTTCTGGAAGTTTTCTCCTGTACCAATGAGTTCTAGGGTATTTCCCACTTTTTTTTTCTAGCCGATTTAATGTGTCTGGTTTTATGTTGAGGTCTTTGATCCACTTGGACTTCAGATTTGTGCAGGGTGATAAGTATGGATCTATTTTCATTTTTCTACATGTAGACATCCAGTTGGACCAGCACCATTTGTTGAAGATGCTATCTTTTTTCCATTGTATGGTTTTGGCATCTTTGTCAAAAATCAGGTGTCTGTAAGTGTGTGGGTTTATTTCTGGGTCCTCTGTTCAGTTCCATTGATCCACCATTCTGTTTCTATGCCAGTACCATGCAGTTTTTATAACTGTTGCTCTATATTACAGCTTGAGATCAGGGACAGAGATACCCCCAGAAGATCTTTTATTGTAGAGGATTGTTTTAGCAATTCTGGGTTTCTTGTTATTCCATACGAACTTGAGAGTTTTTCTTTCCAAGACTATAAAGAATTGTGTTGGCAATTTGATGGGAATTGCATTAAATCTGTTGCTTTTGTTAAGATAGCCATTTTTACTATATTAATCCTGCCAAGCCATGAGCATGGGAGATCTTTCCATCTTCTCATATCTTCTAATTCTTCAGAGACTTGAAATTTTTTTCATACAAGTCTTTGACTTGCTTGGTTATGGTTACACCAAGGTACTTTATGTCATTTGTGGCTATTGTGAAGGGTGTTGTTTTCTCTAATTTCTTTCTCAGTCCTTTTGTCTTTTGTATACAGGAGTGCTACTGATTTTTTTTTTTTAGTTAATTTTGTATCTGGCCACTGTGCTGTAAGTGTTTATCAGCTGTAGGAGTTCCCTGGTAGAGTTTTGGGGGTCACTCATGTATAGTGTCATATCATCTGCAAATAGTGATAATTTGACTTCTTCCTTTCCAATCTGTACTCCCTTGATCTCCTTCAACTGTCTTATTGCTCTAGGAAGGACTTCCAGCACTATGTTGAAGAGATATGGAGAGATTGGGCAGCCTTGACTTGTCCCTGCTTTCAGTGGGATTGCTTTAAGTTTCTCTCCGCTCAGTTTGATGTTGGCTATCTGCTTGCTGTATATCGCCTTTATTATGTTTAGATATATGCCTTGTATCCCTGATCTCTCCAATATTTTAAACATGAATGGATGTTGGATTTTGTCAAATGCTTTTTCAGCATCTAGGGAGATTATCATGTGTTTTTTTTTTCTTTCAGTTTGTTAATATGGTGGATCACATTGATGGATTTCTGTATATTGAACCACCCCTGCATACCTGGGATGAAGCCTACTTGGTCATAGTGGATGATATCTTTGATGTGTTCTTTTATTCGGTTTGCAAGTATTTTGTTAAGTATTTTTGCATCAGTGTTCATAAGGGAGATGGGCCTGAAATTCTCTTTCTTTTTGAGTCTTTGTGAGGTTTAGGTACCAAGGTGACTGTGGCTTCACAGAATGAGTTTGGTAATGTTCCTTCTGTTTCTATTTTGTGGAATAGTTTGAAGAGAATTGGTGTTAGCTCTTCTTTGAAGGTCTGGTAGAATTCTGCGATGAAGCCATCTGGTCCTGGGCTTTTTTTGGATGGGAGACTTTTGATGATCACTTCTAGTTCTTTGGGGGATATAGGACTATTTAATTGATTTACCTGGTCCTGATTCAGCTTTTGTAAGTCAAATTGATCAAGAAAATTGTCCATTTCATTTAGATTTTCAACTTTTGTGGCATATAGACTTTTGAAGTAAGTTCTAATAATTGTGGATTTCCTCAGTGTCTGTAGTTATGACCCCCTTTTCATTTCTGATTTTGTTGATTTGGGTGGTGTCTCTCTGCCTTTTATTCAGCATGGCTAAGGGTCTGTCTTGTTGATTTTCTCAAAGAACCAGCTCTTGGTTTCATTGATTCTTTGAATTGTTTTATTTGTTTCTAATTGATTGATTTCAGCCCTGAGTTTGATTATTTCCAGCTGTCTATTGCTTTGTGGTGTGTCTGCTTCTTCTTTTTCTAGGGTTTTTAAGTGGGCCATTAAGTTGCTTGAATGAGCTGTCTCGAATTTCTTCTTGAAGGCACTTAGTGCTATGAACTTTCCTCTTAGCACTGCTTTCATTGTCCCACAATTTTGGGTATGTTGTGTCTTCATTTTCATTGAGTTCTAGGAAGACTTTAATTTCTTTATTTCTTCCCTGACCCAGCTGTCATTAAGTAACAAGTTGTTCAGTTTCCATACATGTGTAGGCTTTTTACTATTTCTGTTGTTGTTGAGATCCAGCTTTATTCCATGGTGATCAGACAAGATACAAGGGATTATTTCAATCTTCTTGTATCTGTTGAGGCTTGCTTTGTGACCAACTCTATGGTCTATTTTGGAGAAGGTTCCATGAGGTGCTGAGAAGAAGGTAAATTCTTTTGTGTTTGGGTGTAAAGTTCTGTAAATGTCTGTGAGGTCCATTTGATTCATGACCTCTGTCAGAGATATTGTTTCTTGGTTTAATTTCTGTTTTGTTGACCTGTCCTTTGTTGAGAGTGGGGTGTTGAAGTCTCCCACTATTAATGTGTGGGAATCTATATGTGGCTTAAATTTTATCAATATTTCTTTTACAAATGTGTGTGCTCTTGTATTTGGGGCATAGATGTTCAGGATTGTGATGTCTTCCTGGTGGAATTTTCCCGTGATGAGTATGAAGTGTCCTTCCCCATCTCTTTTTATTAATTTTGGTTGAAAGTCTATTTTATCATATATTAGAATGGCTAATCCTGCTTGTTTCTTGGGTCCATTTGCTTGGATAGTCTTCTTCTAACCTTTTTCCCTCAGGTAATGTCTATCTTTGTGTCTTAGGTGTGTTTTTGTATGCAACAGTTCACTGGGTTTTGTTTATGTATCCATTCTGATAATCTGTCTTTTAATGGAGAGTTGAGTCCATTGATGTTGAGAGAGATTAATGACCAGTGGCTGTTAGATCCTTTGATTTTGATGTTGGCTGTGGTCATAAGGTTGTGTGCTTGGTTGCCTTTTGTTTTACTGTAGTAGGAGGGTTATTTATTTCTTGTGTTTTGTTGAAAGAAGCTAATTTTCTTGGGTTGTGTTTTCCCTTCCAGTGTCTTCTGTAATGCTGGATTTGTGTATAGGTATTGTTGTTTTCTTCGTCTATGAGGACTGAGAGTTTTGCAGGGTATAGTAGCCTGGGATGACATCTGCATTCTCTTAGGGTCTGTATGATGTCCGTCCAGACCCTTCTGGCTTTCATAGTCTCTGTTGAAAAGTCAGGTGTGATTCTAATGGGTTTGCCATTATATGTTTATTAATTACAGTTTATTCACTTCCTATCCCCCCTGTACCTCTCTCCTTCCTCCATTCCCATTCCTACCCTCCCTCTTCCCCACCCATGTCCCTCTCCCAGTCCACTCAAAAGGGAGGTCCTCCTCCCCTTCCCTCTGACCCTAGTCTATCAGGTCTCATCAGGAATGGTTGCATTGTCCTCTTCTGTTGACTGTTAAGGCTGCTTCCCCACAGGGGGGGAGGTGATCAAAGAGCAGGTCAATCAGTTCATGTCAGAGACAATCCTTGTCCCTATTACTATGGAGGCTAATGAGACACTGAACTGCCATAGGCTAATTTTGTGCAGGGGTTCCATTCCATCCCTATGAATGGTTCTTGGCTGGAGTATCAGTTTCAGAAAAGACCCCTGTGATCTTTTTTTTTCATTGTGTGATTTTTGAGTTCTTTGTCCAAAATCGAGTTTTCGTAGATATGTGGGTTTATTTCTGCACTTTCAGTTCAACTCGATTGATAATTCATCTGTTTTTATGCCAATACTATGTAATTTTTTATTACTATTGCTCTGTAGTACAGCTTGAGATCAGAGATGGTGATACTTCCAGAAGTTCTTTTATTGCACTGGATTGTTTT
Organism: Psammomys obesus; assembly: GCF_907164565.1. Lineage (NCBI taxonomy): Eukaryota > Metazoa > Chordata > Mammalia > Rodentia > Muridae > Psammomys > Psammomys obesus. The sequence continues at coordinate 3,834,382 of NW_026592403.1, read as the reverse complement.
CAGGTATCCTTTTTTGTTGTTGTTTTTTGTTTTGTTTTATTTTCATATGAAGTTGAGAATTGTTTTTCAAGTTCTGTGAAGAATTGTGTTGGAAAGTCCTCCTCTGTGGCCTAGCAGGACTGCTTCTCCCTTTAGAGGTGGGGAGATCAAAGAGCCTGCAATTGAGTTCCTGTCAGAAATAGTCCCTGTTCCCCTTACTATGGGAAACCAATTGGTTACTAAGCTAACACGGGTGTCATCCAAGCAAAGGTTTTAGGTTATATCCATACATGGTCCTTAGGGGAGTGTCAGTCTCAGAAAAGACCCCTGTGCCCAGATATATTTGGTCCTTTTGGAGGTCCTATCCTTTCTACGTCACACTAACTCCCCTTCTGCGGAAGGTTTGGTTATGAGTCTTAGTATCTGTTTTGAAACACTGCTAGGTAGAGTCTTTCAGATGCCTTCTGCGGTAGACTCCTGTCATATGTCCCATGCACATCCCAGCCAGTCCTGAAGATACCTGATAAAACAGAGTCAGATGAAAGGGGAGGAGGTCCTCTCCAATCAGTGGACTTGGAAAGGGGCAGGGAGGAGATGAGGGAGGGAGGATGGGATTGGGAGGGAATAAGAGAGCAGGATACACCTGGGATACAGAGTTAATAAAATGTAACTAATAATAAAAAAAATAAATTAAAAAAGATATTAAAGAACTATAACAAAAAAAAAGAATTGTGTTGGAATTTTGATAGGAATTGCATTGACTTTGTAGCCTGTTTTTTGGTAAGATGGCCATTTTAACCCATTAATCCATGAGCATGAGAGACCTTTCTATATTCTGACATCTTCAATTTGTTTCTTTGAAGACTCAAAGTTCTTGTCTGTTAGGTCTTTCATTTACTTGGTTATAATTACACCGTGATATTTTATATTATATGTAGCTATTGTGGAGGGTGTTGTTTCCATGCTTTCTTTCTCAGCCTGTTTATCATTTGTATAAAGGAGGGTTTATTATTAAAGTTTAGTGGAAACAACTTAGCTAATATTTTGTTCAGGTACTTTATTTTAGTAAAGTCACAATATTTCTCTAAGGCCCAACTGACAATGTTAGAGCCCTAAGTAGCACTACATGACAGAAAATTTTGTCAAAAGTAACCCCCTAAGAAGATATTACATGAGGAAATAATCTTGTTTCTAAAACAGTTTCATGAGGTAAGTTTCACTCAAACACTTGAAAGGTTACAAAGTAAAACCATAATTTGCTTCAGTGAGCTAACTGTGTATCAGGTGAAATTTTATTAATCTACTCTGCCAGAGCTATAATTTATGTCAGGTATTTGACAGATAGTTAAATTGCGCAGTTTGAAAAATTTTGACATATGTATTCTCTCTGAAACCATCACCACAATGTAGATATCAAACACTTCTCTCTCTAGAATGACTCCTTAAGGCTCTGTGCTGTTCATCTCTTTCAACCTAAACTGCATGAATGTTGCCTAATTGGATTGCATTTTCTAGAATTAAAAGCAATATTTATTTTATTTTTAAGTGTGTGTGTGTGTGTGTGTGTGTGTGTGTGTGTGTGTGTGTGTTTGTAACTGAACCTAGGTTTTCTGCAGGAGCAGTCAGGATTTTATCCTCTTAGCCATCTCTCCAGCATCTCTTTACAGCTTTTTAAAATTTTTTTTTTGTTATTATTAATTACACTTTATTCATTTTGTACCCCCATAAACCCCTCCCTCCTCCCCTCCCGATCCCTCCCTTCCTCCCCTTTCCGCATGCATGCCCCTCCCCAAGTCCACTGATAGGGGAGGTCTTCCTCTACTTCTTTCTGATCTTAGACTATCAGTTCTCATCAGAACTGGCTGCATTGTCATCTTCTATGGCCTGGTAAGGCTGCTCCCCCCTCAGGAGGAGGTGATCAAAGAGCAGGCCAATCAGATTATGTCAGAGGCAGTCCCTCTTCCCATTACTATGTAACCCACTTGGAAACTGAATTGCCATGGGCTACACCTGTGCAGGGGTTCCAGGTTATCTCCATGAATAGTCCTTGGTTGGAGTATGAGTTTCTGGGAAGTTCCCTGTGTTCAAATTATCTTGTTCTGTTGCTCTCCTTGTGGAGTTCCTGTCCTCTCCAGCTCTTACTATTTCCCACTTCTTACATAAAATTCCATTCACTCTGCCTGACAGTTGGCCATCAGGCTCAGCATCTGCTTTGACAGTCTGTAGGGCAGAGGCTTTCAGGGGCCCTCTGTGGCAGGTTCCTAGGTTGTCTCCTGTTTTCTTCTTCTCCTGATGACCATCCTCTTTGCCTTTCAGGATGGCGATTGAGCATTTTAATTAGGGTCCTCTCTTTTGCTTAGTTTGTTTAGATGTACAGATTTTAGTGGGTTTATTCTATGTTGTATGTTTATATGAGTGAGTATATACCGTGTGTGTCTTTTTGCTTCTGGGACAACTCACTCAGGATGATCCTTTCCAGGTCCCACCATTTACCTGCAAATTTCATGATTTCCTTAGTTTTCATTGCTGAGTAATACTCCATTGTGTAGATGTACCACAATTTCTGCATCCATTCTTCAGTTGAGGGGCATCTGGGCTGTTTCCAGCCTCTGGCTATTACAAATAAAGCTGCTACAAACATGGTTTAGCAAATGTCCTTTTTGTGTACTTGAGCCTCTTTTGGATATATGCCTAGGAGTGGTATGGCTGAATCTTGAGGAAGCGCTATTCCTAGTTGTCTGAGAAAGCGCCAGATTGATTTCCATAGTGGTTGTACAAGTTTACATTCCCACCAGCAGTAGAGAAGGTTCCCCTTTCTCCACAACCTCTCCAGCATGTGTTGTCACTTGAGTTTTTTATCTTGGCCATTCTGATGGGTGTAAGGTGAAATCTCAGGGTTGTTTTGATTTGCATTTCCCTAATGGCTAATGAGGTTGTGCATTTCTTTAAGTGTTTCTCTGCCATTCGATATTCCTCTACAGAGAATTCTCTGTTTAACTCTGTTCCCCATTTTTTAAGTGGATTACTTGGTTTGCTACTTTTCAGCTTGTTTAGTTGTTTATATATACTGGATATGAGTCATCTGTCAGATAAACGGTTGGTTAGTATTCTTTCCCAATCTGTAGGCAGTCGCTTTGTTTTGATGACGGTGTCCTTTGCTTTACAGAAGCTTTTCAGTTTCATGAGGTCACATTAATTGATTGTTGCTCTTAGAGCCTGTGCTGTTGGTGTTTTTATAGTGACTAGACAATGCATTTTATCAATGACATCTATTTTCCTACAACTGATAAAAACATTGAATTGTTCTGTCTTTTTGGGCGGTATTTCAGCTCTATGATTATGGTAACAGTTATTTTATATACTGCTAATTTACATTTTTTAATATTTGAAGAATTTCTATCTGTCTTCATGGGAGATGGCAGTCTTTAGTTTTCAAATATGTCCTTTCTTGTCAGCTTTTGTTATAAAGCTAATTTGGTAAGATAAAGCGAGAAATATTCCCTTATTCACTGTTTTCTGAAAGGGATGATTAAGATTTGGGGTTAGTATTGCATATATTTGACAATTCTTCTGAGATGACATAAGTGTAGACCTTATCTGGTGTTGATTGAGTTTTTAACAGATTCAATTTTCTTTATATTTGCAACACTGTCAAAATGATTTACTTTTGTGCTTAAGAAATTGTGAACTGTGTTTTTTTCATTCATCAGTGTTGCCTTCCTAGGCACGGTGTCAGTTGGTATAGAATATTTTGTGTTAACTTTGTTCATAGCTTCAGAGTTTGTAGTGGTGGTCTATTTGCTGCTGATATTCTAATTTACCTTTTCTTCTCCTTTGTTATCCTTGCTATTAGTTTTGCTACTTTTAACAGTGCCACTTTATGGTTATTGCATATTTTTCTGCCCTAGAGTTCATTGATTTCTGCATGGTGTTTATTATTTTATTCCTTTTGCTGATTGAGGATTATTTTCCTTGAGGTGGCACCTTAGATTATTGATTTTAGCATTTTCATCTTTGCTAAAGTACATGCTTTGTGCTATGTGCATGACCGTATTTTCATCTTGTGTTGCTTTAACATCACTACACCAATATCACTGTGTGGAATTTTCATTTTCATTAAGTCCAAAGAAAATTTTAATTTCCCTTGAGTGTTCTTTTATCCACAGGTTATTTATAAGTATACAGTTCCCAGCTGTTTAGAGACTCTCCCACTATTTTTGTGTTATTGATTTCCAGTTTGATCTCTTTTCATAATTTAAAAGGTTTAAAATCAAGTAAAGTATCAGCCTTGTTTCCAGTGTTTACTTGAGAGTGGGATAGATCCTGTTTTGTATGCAGGAGAGTTTTACAAAGTCAGTTACATTGGGTTTTTGAGTAGTGTTTAGAGTGTTACTGTAATCTTGATAGTTTGCTCTGTCATAGTATCAGTACCAGTATTAAAATACATAGTATCGGTAGTTAAAATAGGAATGGTTGGATAATAATTAATGGTTTTAATTACTGTACAATGTTCTGTGATATTCTGTTTATATTTTGTTTCATAATAAGTTTGCGTCATATTTTTCTAGAATTGTTTTTTTAACATATTACTTTTATTTTGTACATATATATTATAGTATTTTTACATGGTATTTGGCAGAAAGAATAGTGTTTTCTTAAGGTCTCTCATAACAAGACTGTGTTTTATCACAACTTTTATGTGAGTATTTTTGTCTTCTATCATTAATATTAGCAGATTAAGAACAACTTTACCTTGATTAGTGATATTCATTAGAAGACAGGAAAGTGATATCTGTAAGACAAAAAGAAAAGCCAAGAATATCACCACCATCATTATTAGGGTGCTGAAATTCCTACTCCATCTGCTTCATTCTCCCCTAAGAGTCCTACAAAATTTGTTTTATATATAATGTGCAACGATTTAATATTTTACTTGGAAAGAAGAATTTAAACATTAAATCAAATGTAATTTTTTCCCAGGAGTAAAAGTAACTTTTGATTTTTTTATAATGGTGTAAAAGATTTTTGAGAGAAAACATTTGGGTTCAAAGTAGTTAGTTATTTGGGAAAATTCAAATGAAAATGACAAGTTTAAATAAACTATAACATGGGACTGAACTTTTATGAAATGTGTCTTTAAATGCTGCCATACGTGTGTATCAAATCAATGTGTGAGAACCAATTACAATTAGAGTTCTTCCCATGACCCAAGAAAACTGCTAGATGCAATTAACAGAAAATGAAATGAACAGTGTCAGTATTTGATGGTCATTAAATACTACTTAAGTTTATTTCCAACTAGAGGTCACACACATTTTGTTTAATTTTCTTCTCCTGACAGACCTGTTTTTCACACTGGGATCTTTCTCAGAAAATACAGAAACAAGACACATAGTGTGCACTATTTCCTGACATTAATTTAATTTCTTTTTATTTAAATTAATTTTTAAATTTTCACAAATGAGTACTTTATTTACATTGCTGTTCCTCCTTCTCCTCCCGTGTTCCCATGCCCCCTACTTCCTCTCACAGTTTTTAGTTCTTTAATTTTATGTTTGTATCACCTCTAGTCATGCAATAGTGTCACTATTGTCTTTCTTTTTTTTAACTTTTATTAATTACACTTTATTCATTTTGTATCCCCCCATAAGCCCCTCCCTCCTCCCCTCCCGGCCCCACCCTCTCCCTTTTCTGCATGAATGCCCCTCCTCAAGTCCACTGACAGGGGAGGTCCTCCTCTCCTTCTTTCTGATCTTAGTCTATCAGTTCTCATCAGAAGTGGCTGCATTGTCAGAGTTCTAGGTTATCTCCACGGATTGTCCTTGGTTGGAGTATGAGTCTCTGGGAAGTTCCCTGTGTTCAAATTTTCTTGTTCTGTTGCTCTCCTTGTGGAGTTCCTGTTCTCTCCAGCTCTTACTGTTTCCCACTTCTTACTATTGTCTTTCAAGTAACTGACAGGTATCTAATTGAAAATTCAGGACTGCTCAATAGGTGGGAACTATGCCTGGTACTGAAATTCCAGCTAACGATCAATGTTTGGAAAAGTCATTAACCCAAAAGGAGAGCCTAATACTGCCAATTTTCTAAACAAATATAATTTTCATGTATATTCTAAACACTTATCTTTATTCCCACAGAAAATATAGCTCTCACCAGTCATCATATAAAACTATTTTTTAGAGTAGATAAAGACCATTACAGACTTCTACATTGGTCAAACTATAGAGGAAAAACTGTCCATGGGGTACTCAGCATAAAATGATACAGCTACAGCACAACCTTTCCCCATGAAGCTCAAGGGTGTCTATAATGCATCATATGGCTTTCTTATTAAATAATTATAACCTTTTAATCTTTCTGGGTTACATAGCCAACATTAGCAATTATTTAAGAAAAGGGAATCCTTCATATTTTTTCAATTTATCAATATAGCTCTGATAATAGCTACTTACCGTAAAAATACAATGCAGACAAACATTAATAACTAAGTATAATCATGCAACTTAATTTCTTCTATTCAAAAGGCATTCAGATTTTCATTACAAAATAATCAGCAAATAACAATGGTTAAAACATTGTATTTTAATTATTTATAATAATGTGCAAAACGTTACTCAGAATAAAAATTTTAGACATGAAGGGCTCAAGGAAAACAAACATATATAAAGGCTCAAAGAACATTAATCTGTGTGAAAATGCAAATTAAATTAACAATCCAATCCCAATGCAATTCATTATAATAGCTACTTGTCATTAAAATGTATAAAATATTAACGCCAGTAATAATTGAGAATAATAAAGATCCATAGAAAGACTTATGCCAGCTTCTTTTTTAATTTTTGTTTTTTAGTGCATGTTTGGGGTCAGCACAGTGAGAGATGGGAGGGTTGGACTTAGAAATACGACGGAATCTGCATCTGAAACTCTGCTGAACTGAGTTTAAGAGTTGATGTCCCCAAGGGAGTAGTTGGTTAGGACAACAACCTCTAAAATGGGAATATTCTGGATTTCTAACACTCAGTGAGTGCACAGTTTGAAAAATTGGCCACTGTAAAAATTCCAAACATGGAGTGTTATATTTAAGGCTCTGGGCCCCTAGGAGATGGGGTATTGCTGATGGCAGTAGATCACTGGGAGCAGCCTTAAAAGGCCATACCTGTCATTGATTCTGATTTGCCCCTACCATCTTCTGACGAACTGTATGGTGGAGACCTTATGCTACATTCCTCTCCCATGTCTGTGGATTGTGCCTTATCATCATGCCTTGCTTGTTACTATGTACTGAAATCCTGATATCATGAGCCAAAGTAAACCTTTCCTCAGTGTGGGTCCTTTTGTCACAGCAGTGATACAGAAAGCTCAGATTTCCTGTTTATATTTTCAGTACTACTATAATTAATTTTTGTATTACTGTAGGCATGGAACTGTTTCTGGAAGATTAATGAATGAATGTTTCTTTCTTGGGCCCAGAGAACTGAAAAGTAGCACGTATTTAGTGAGAATGACAAAATTATGAATGCAGAGATGGGAATGAGAACATTTTCAATTTCAGTAAGCGCTGTCTCTCCTAACAAAAGAGTGGGCTTATAGCTCTCTCCTCACATGGAACAAGCCATGTGTGGCATCATTTTGAAACTTTGGGAAGAAATCACAGACAGTGGCTGGATAAACTGGGATGTAAAAAAAAAAAATGCCTAAAGTCTAATTTATTGTGTTATGTAAGCTTTTTCCCTTTTAAAAAATGTTATTTATTTTTTACTTTTATTTATTTACTTTGCACCCCAATCACAGTCCTTTACCTTTTCTCCTCCTGGTCCTACCATTCCTTCCTCTTTCCCCTATTCTCCCCCCAACTTCTAAGAAAAGGGGGGACCCCACACCCATACTCACACTCATGCTCGTTCCAGCACATCAAGGCCTATCAGGACTTAGTGCCTCTTCTACCATTGAGGACAAGCAAGGCATCCCTGCCAGGAGGAAGTGACTGAAAAGCAGGCAACAGTCTCAGAAAAGACCCTTGTGCTCAGCTCTTTTTGGTTCTGTTACTCTTCTTGAGGCGCTCCTGTCCCCTCCAGGTCTTTCTATCTCCACATCCTTGCCTAGATTCCCTGCAATATGCCCAAAGTTTGTTATGAGTCTCAGCATCTGCTTTATACCTGCTGGGTAGAGTCTTTCAGAGGCCCTCTGTGGTAGGCTCCTGTCCTGTTCCCTGTTTTCTCCTTCTGATGTCCATCTAGTTTGCCTTTCTGAATGAGGATGGAGCATCTTACCTAGGGTCTTCCTTCTTGATTAGAATCTTTAGGTGTACAGATTTTAGTATGTTTACCCTATATTATATGTCTACATGAGTGAGTATATACCGTGTCTGTCTTTCGGCTTCTGGGATACCTCACTCAGGATGATCTTCTCTAGTTGCCACCATTTGCCTGCAATTTTCATGATTTCCTTGTTTTTAATTGCTGAGTAGTAAATGTACCACAATTTCTGTATCCATTCCTTGGTTGAGTGACATCTGGGTTGTTGCCAGTTTCTGGCTCTTATAAATAAAGGTGCTATAAACATGGTTGAGCAAATGTCCTTCATGTATACATGAACATATTTTGAATATATGCCTAGGAGTAGTATAGCTGCATCTTGAGTTAGCACTATTTTTAATTGCCTGAGAAAGAGCCAGATTCATTCCCAACATGGTTGTAGAAGTTTACAGCAATAGAGGAGTGTTCCCCTTTCTTCATATCCTCTCCAGCATGTATTGTCATTTGAGTATTTTATCTTAACCATTCTGATGAATGTAAGCTGAAATCTTAGCATAGTTTTAATTTGTATTTCCCTGATGACTAAGGACATTAAGCATTTTTTAAGTGTTTCTCTGCTATTCAATATTCCTCCGTTGAGAATTCTCTTTTTAGCTCTTTACCCCATTTTTTAAATTTTTTATTTAACTTTTATTAATTACACTTTATTCATTTTGTATCCCCCATAAGCCCCTCCCTCCTCCCCTCCTGGTCCCACCATCCCCCCCCTTTCTACATGCATGCCCCTCCCCAAGTCCACTGATAGGGGAGGTCCTCCTCTCCTTTCTGATCTTAGTCTATCAGTTCTCATCAGAAGTGGCTGCATTGTAAGGGTTCTAGGTTATCTCCACAGATAGTCCTTGGTTGGAGTATGAGTCTCTGGGAAGTTCCCTGTGTTCAAATTATCTTGTTCTGTTGCTCTCCTTGTGGAGTTCCTGTCCTCTCCAGCTCTAGCTATTTCCCACTTCTTACATAAAATTCCATTCACTCTGCCCAACAGTTGGCCATCAGGCTCAGCATCTGCTTTGACAGTCTGCTCGGCAGAGGCTTTCAGAAGCCCTCTGAGGCAGGTTCCATGGTTGTTTCCTGTTTTCTTTTTCTGGCTTTCAGAGACCCTCTGTAGCAGGTTCCTAGGTTGTTCGCTGTTTTCTTTTTCTTCTGATGTCCATCCTCTTTGCCTTTCAGGATGGGGATTGAACATTTTAGTTAAGGTCCGCTCTTTTGCTTAGTTTGTTTAGATGTACAGATTTTAGTGGGTTTATTCTATGTTGTATGTTTATATGAGTGAGTATATACCGTGTGTGTCTTTTTGCTTCTGGGACAAGTCACTCAGGATGATCCTTTCCAGGTCCCACCATTTACCTGCAAATTTCATGATTTCCTTAGTTTTCATTGCTGAGTAATACTCCATTGTATAGATGTACCACAGATTCTGCATCCATTCTTCAGTTGAGGGGCATCTGGGCTGTTTCCAGCCTCTGGCTATTACAAATAAAGCTGCTACAAACATGGTTGAGCAAATGTCCTTTTTGTGTACTTGCGCCTCATTTGGGTATATGCCTAGGAGTGGTATGGCTGGATCTTGAGGAAGTGCTATTCCTAGTTGTCTGAGAAAGCACCAGATTGCTTTCCAGAGTGGTTGTACCAGTTTACATTCCTACCAGCAGTGGAGGAGGGTTCCTCTTTCTCCACAACCTCTCCAGCATGGGTTATCACTTGAGTTTTTCATCTTGGCCATTCTGATGGGTGTAAGGTGAAATCTCAGGGTTGTTTTGATTTGCATTTCCCTAATGGCTAATGAGGTTGTGCATTTCTTTAAATGCTTCTCTGCCATTCGAGCTTTCGACAGAAAGCTCTCTGGCTTTCTGTCCTACCTCCCTCCTCATTTAATCCCCACTCTCATTTCCTTCCCCACTCCCTCTCTTACCCTGTTCCCTCTCTTCATTTATTTTCATGGTCTATTCTATTTCCTTGAGTGAGATTAAAGAACCCATTTAGGGGGCCTCACTGTTACTTAGGTTCACTGGGTTTGTGAATTGTAGTATAGTTATTCTGTACTGTATGCCAATATCTGCGTATAAGTGAGTATAGACCATGTGTGTCTTTTCGTGTCTGATTTACCTCATTCAGGATGATCTCTTCTAGTTCCAACCAGTTGCTAGCAAATTTCATGATTTCCTTGTTATAATTGAGTAGTATTCCATTGGCTAAATGTATCCCCCCCCCCTTTTTTTTTCCCATTCTTTGGTTGAAAGACATCTGGGTTGTTTCCAGTTTCTGGCTATCATGAATAAAGCTGCTATGAATACAGTTGAGCAAATGTCCTTGTTGTATGGTGGAGCATCTTTTGGGTATATACCCAGGAGTGTTGCAGCTTTCTTTTTATTGTTAATTTTTGTATTACTGTAAGGAATGGAAGTGTTTTTGGAAGTTTAATGAATGAATGTTTCTTTCACAGACCCAGAGACCTAGAAAGTAACACATATTTAGTGAGAATGATAAAATTATGAGTTGATTTTGATAAAAGTGAGTTTGAGATATTTGTATTAAATATGAACACAAAGTACAAGGATTTAAATACTACCTGCTATCTCAGTACTGGTAAGGAACAGACACGGTTCTGTAGGTTTTGTGGGCTGAAATCACATTAGGAAACAAGACAGAAGAAAAAGAAAGAAAATCAACAGGGAAATATTTTTAAGCAATTTTCAGAAAAAAGTAAGAAATTATCTACAATGGGTACATCCACAAAGCAAAGCACTAGCTTATTGCTGTCCCCCAAACTGGGAAACACTGTGGAACAGTAGAGTATACTTTACTACACTCAGATTTGTGGGACTTTGAACAGCAGAAAACATGCTAAAAAATATATGTGAAAATGAGAGCACTCAGAGTGGTTTGACCTAATCTGTACGGAGAAAGCTATGGGTAGTTATTTCAAATACAGTGGGGTTTTCTTCCCCCATTTAATAATGAAATACAAATTTTATTTAACTTACTAAGGAAGTTACCACTATTTCTCTGGACATTTGCTCAACCATGTTTGTAGCAGCTTCATTTGTAATAGCCAGAAGCTGGAAACAGCCCAGATGCCCCTCAATTGAAGAATGCATGCAGAAATTGTGGTATATCTACACAATGGAGTATTACTCTGCAATGAAAAATAAGGAAATCATGAAATTGGCAGGTAAATGGTGGGACCTGGAAAGGATCATCCTCAGTGAGCTGTCTCAGAAGCAGAAAGACACACACGGTATATACTCACTCATATAGACATATAACATAGGATAGACCTACTAAAATCTGTACATCTAAAGAAACTAATCAAGAGAGAGGACCCTATAAGACGCTTAATCCCCATTCCAGAAGGGAAAGAAGATGGACATCAGAAGAAGAGGAAACAACCTAGGAACCTGCCACAGAGGTCCTCTGAAAGGCTCTGCCCGGCAGACTATCAAAGCAGACGCTGAGACTTATGGCCAACTGTTGGGCAAAGTGCATGAAATCTTATGTAAGAAGTGGGAAATAATAAGATCTGGAGAGGACAGGAACCTCACAAGGAGAGCAACAGAACCAAAAAATTTGAGCACGGGGGTCTTCAAAAGAGACTCATAGTCCAACCAAGTACCAGGCACGGAGATAACCTGGAACCCCTGCACAGATGTAGCCCATGGCAGTTCAGTGTCCAAGTGGGTTCCATAATAATGGGAGGAAGGACTGCCTCTGACATAATCTGATTGGCCTGCTCTTTGATCACCGCCCCCTGAGGGGAGAGCAGCCTTACCAGGCCACAGAAGATGACAATTCAGCCACTCCTGATGAGATATGATAGACTAAGATCAGAAGGAAGGAGAGAAGGACCTTCCCTATCAGTGGACTTGGGGAGGGGCATGCGTGAAGAAAGCAGAGGGAGGGTGGGACCGGAAGGGAAGGAGGGAGGGGCTTATGGGGGGATACAAAGTAAATAAAGTGTAATTAATAAAATAAAAAATAACAAAAAAGAAAATGCCTTTAATGGTTAGAATATTTTTAAAAGTGCATTTCTATTTTTTTAAATTATAATATAATTTCACCTCCTCTTCCTCTCTCTCAACCCTCCCATCTACCTGTCTCTGCTCTCTCTCAAATTTGTGGCCTCTTGTTTCACTAATTATTGTTTTATATATATAGTTATATATTATATATATACAAATATATATTTATTTATTTATGTGTGTTTGTATGTGTATATGCATATATCCATATATGTGTAAACACACAGAATACACACCTCTCCTCAAGGAATATTCTTTTTGGAACACACTGAAACCATTACAGAAAAATACAACCAATGAAAATGCAAAGTTGTGAATATGCAGATGCTAAGACTCAGGGTCAAACTTTGAGCAGAGCTCAGGGAGTCTTATGGAGGAAGAGAGGGATGGAAATAGAGTGACATGGAAGGGACAGGAGCCCCACAAGGAGACCAACAAAACTAATTGATCTGAGCCCAAGGGGTCCTGCAGAGACTCATGGATAGAACCTAGACCTCCTGGTCAGAGGTGGACAATTGGCAGCTCATTCTCCATGTGGATCTCTGAGGGAGCGAATCAGGGTCTGCTTCAATCATGAGCTCAGTTACCTCCTCTTTGATCACTCACCCCTGGTTATGCAGCCATGCCAAGCCACAGAGGAAGAAGATCCAGGCAGTCCTGATGAGACTTAACAAGCTATAGGCAGATGGCAATAGTGGAGAACCCCCCCTTTCAGAGGGCTAGGGGAAGGGGATAGTAAGAAGAAGAAGGGAAGGTGGGATTGACCGAAGTGAAGGAGAGGGCTTTAATCAGGATATATAATGAAAAAACTGTGAAGAAAAAGAAATTTTTAAATTAAAAAAAAAAGAAAAATGCAAATTTGTGAATCGAGTTAAAATGGAAACATCTACAAAACACTTCCCATGCCCTAAGGTTTAGGAATCATTGCTGAAGAAGGGAGGAAATATGGTAAGAGCAGAGGACCAGGGAGTTTGCCATGAGAATGTGTGTCTTACTAATGTCAGAATCAATAAATATCACCAACACGACCTGCTGGATGAAAGCTAAACAAAAACACCAAAAGACTTGTCGAAGTGCACAGGGCAAAGACCACAAGGTCTCTACACAAAGAACTCCAGGCACATAACCAATGCTGGTAGCAGGAGAAAGAGTCTTCCTCAGAAAAGGGTACAGTAATTCGTTATTAATTACCAAACGGTCAGCCTTGAAAGCATATAGACAAATAACATTATGTAGACTGAGCAGGGTGTATTCTCCCCCCTCTTCAGAGAAATTTCTAATGGTGGGTAAGAATTAACATATTCAGTTCTTACATATGCATTTATATTCTCCATCTTCACAGTATGAGTCATTCATAGTTTCTTATAAAGAGAAAATGTTTTGAGACTAACATGTCAGGCTTACATTTACAAGGTGTTGAATGGTGATCTCATTTATTAATAAAGATAACAATTGGCTTATTAGAACCTGTGGTTCTGATGATTCTGATATTGGCCATAATGGAAATGCCTCTCTTGAAATTGCTTACAATTCACTTCATCAGCATCTCCAAAAGCTCTGAAAACTACAAATGCCAGGACTTAATAAGCATCAATAATTCTTAAGCACCCCTTTTGTAATAAAGAGTTTCATTTCCTCCAGCAGTTTTATTTCTCTACTCCAATTATTTGTGAAGCTTTCAATAAACAATGTTTGTGTTTTGAATATTATTTTATTCCCCTTCTTCTGGAAGGATTCTGTGTGTTTTACAGAATGTCTTCTGAAGTGAATGACAAGATAATTGTTTGATTAGCACATGGATGGTTAATGACTGGGAAAATGGGGTTGACATAAAGAAACTCATTAAAAGATATTGGATAGTAGGATCTAGAAAACAAATGAGTTAGAACAGCCAATTGGTGGTATCTAATTAACCTTAAAAAACACGAGGGAACTGAAAGTATTTTTTTTTCTTAATTTTCCCAGACCATAAACTAAAAGAAACAACTTGCTTTTAAATCCATGAGGACACTCCTCCTTTCTTTACGTGGATCATAATAAGTTAGAGGCTGTCCCAAGTCTTGGTATTTAGAAGGCTTTTATGGCAAATGAGAAAACAGTAAAGTTAATGTCCCTTCACGTGAATTTCATTTGCATGACTTTCATTCTGAGTATGACAAACCCATTCAGCACAACTCAATCTTTACACAAAAATGATCTAAAGTGTGCTATTCCATTGGTCCAGTAATTGAACTTTCCCTTTCAGCTATGAGGAAAACCATCATATCTTTAGTAATGAAGGCTATTTAGTACGACTAAATTTCAGTATGAAGAACAACCTTAAAATCTCAGGGTTAATTTCTCATGAAATGTCTCCCCGTCCCTTTCCCCTACTCATCATATAAACCTTTTAATTCCAGTTCTTTATTTTTCCCCTTGACTGTTTCTAATTCTCTTGCCTTGCTGATGAAACATGTTATTTTTTGCCCTGAAGGACCAATTACTTCACTTCCAAGTAGCTTCATTCAGTGATAACATCTTTTCTTTTAGTGCGTTTGCTATTCACTGTTTTCTAATATGTGTGTAAAGATTTCTTTCTTCATTTTTAAAAGTGTTGGTTTGAGGATTCTGTCCTTTGATCTTATAAACTTTTTTTTTTAACTTTTGAGCTTGATTAGTTTACTGGGCAATTAAAGATGAACATGAACTGTTGAAAAATCTAACAGTTGATAAAAGAATTCTGGCAGATGAAGTAAAATCACCTAAAGCATATATCATTTTTGGAAATGCTAAACAAGAAATCTGAAATCCTATCAGCAAAACTGAATATAAAACACTTTTCTTAGAAGCAAAATATTCTCCTCATTATTTGAACCTTTCTCAAGAATATTATTCAAGTATATTTCTAATCCGTGTATGTTTTGAGCTTAAAATAAAGACAAACACATAATTTAACGTTTCAACTATCTTAAAATGTTTCAATAATGAGCATACAGAAGTCAGTATAATGTTGAAAATGCCTTTGTTTAAATAAAATGGTTTGGATATTTGACTTTAGAGAGTCTAGAAATTTTTACTAAATGAATTTGAGTTCTTAGTAATCCTATCTTATTACATTTTCTGTAGTTTATTACTAAAAAATAATTTCAAGAGTTATGTAAATTGCATCATTTTATCCTAATAATTTGTTTATTTAATATTTCTTTAAGAGCTGAGAAATAAGGGAAATAGAGAGAAACAGTTGTATATCCATTCAAAGTAATTTTTGCAAAGCACTGAGTAAATTATTTTTAGAATATAGTTTAATACTTTTTTGGTTTTCAGTTGAAATAGATATGACTCTCTCTCTCTCTGACTCTTGCTCTCTCTCTCTCTCACACACACACACTTTTCTTTACTTGACATAATTTACTTATGGGAGGAAATATATTAATTTTGCCTCAGATTTCAGGTTTCAATTAGTGGCTGGTTGGCCTGGGTACTTTAGTGCTTGAAGGAAAACAGTGCACAATGCTGATGATACATTATAGACAAAGTAGATGATTTTATTACATTCAGGAAACTAAAATATAAAAAGAAGTTACAAAGCCCTGACTCAACAAGCCTACAAGGACCCAGTCTCTTCAACTGACTCCCACTTCTTTTTGAGACTCATGAGGATATTAGAAATGCATGGCAATGTTAAAAATACAGCATGTTATATTATTTATATATACAACAATGATAAGATTTTATATTTTTGGAAACAAGAAAAAAAGTGGACTTAAAATACTTTGCAATCAGAAAATGTTTATGTATCTTTAAGAGATTGTTGTACTTATAATTAAAATTTATTAATTCCTTAAGGGCAATTAAATGTTAAGCATTGGGTCTAAGAGTACAGTTGGCCATAAAACATATCCAACACAATCAACAGCATTTTTAAGATCTGCTTGCTCTAATGTTCTGTACTTATATTCAAAAAGAGAATTTTTTAATATGCACTTGATATTGCTGCCAGCTTATTATCTCAAACTTCCCTTAGGTTTCAGTAATGACTGAAATTCTTTTTAAAGTGACAAGTCGCTGTTTGTTTCTCTTGTTGATATCCATTTCCAGCAGTATTCTAATCTTATAAAATCTATTTTGCATCGAGTAGATCTTTTTAAATTAGGTGCTTCTTCTACAAAAACATCTTCAACTCTACATTGCAGATGTTCATGTTCTTCTATACAACACTCTATACCCAGAATTTATATTCTCATGGCCCCTCTAAGTTGCATTTTATACTTTTCTTTCTGTCTCACATCCTGTAATATTACAGATGATGTTCTAAGAAAAAAGAGGGTACTAAAGAAAATGTTCCTAATTTATTTCTTTTTTATATTAAATGAATCCATCTTTTTGTTTTTAGCAACAGAAAGTCAAACAAACAACATAAGAAAATGTACACACATCTTTAAAAAAGGTAAACATTATTGACACAAGAAAATATGCAACAAGAGTTTTGAGAGAATGGGATCCCTCATATGTACCTTTGGAAGGACATTAGTAAGGCACAGGTGAAATGGCAGTTAAAAAGGAATAAACATGGAGGTTCCATGGGAAAAAGAGGAGATCAAATCAGCAAGTCAAATGTTAGTCAGCTAAGAATGTACTATTTAACCTGTTCTTTGTGTTTAGTGCTTTGATGAAGGAAGAATGAACAAATAAAAGAATAGAAAACCTCATTCCATCTGCCACCACTAATGCAGTAGAAGAAATCCATATTTTCATTCATTATTTAATTAATACTACAATGAATAAAGAAACCATACGTTTCTAACGTATTCAGTAAATTTACACATATTTTCCCAAAAATTTGGGCAAAGCATGACTAATAGTAAATGACTTGAGAATGGGTAGAACAAGGAGCTCAGTGAAGAAGAAGCTGAAGAAGCAGGAAAGTCGTGGACCACAGAAGATCAAGTTAAACATTTTATCCCTCTGAGACTATAAAGTAATGAAGCATTTTAACCAGGGATACTGATTCAATGGAGACGTATTAAAGTATGTCACTCCACTCATTATATGATGCACCTGAGACTTACTAAGACAGAAAGTATGGTCGTTTGAATAAGAATTATGCCCATAAGCTCAAGTCTTTGAGTACTAACTACAAAGTCATTGAGAAATGACAGTACTTATGGCAGGGGTGTTAGAAGGTGTGGCTTTGTTGGAGCAGATGTGGCCTTGTAAAGAAAAGTCTGTCACTGGGTGTGGACTTTGAGATTTCAAAAGCCAAATGTAGGCCCAGTAACTCTTCTTTCTTCCTGCTGCCTGTGGATCCCAATGTAGAATGCTTAGCTTCTCTAGTACCATGTCTATCTGTGTGGCTCCATGCTTTCCATCATGCTGATAATCGGCTAAAATTCTGAACCTGTAAACCATCTCCAGGTAAATGCTTACATTTATAAAAGTTGCCTTAGTTATGATGTCTATTCACAGAAAAAATAAAACACTAACTAATACATAACATCAGTGTTAAGGTGACTAAGATTAGGAGGAAGATAAAGATTTGATGTAGGCATAATGAGTCCAAAACGCTTATGGTACATGAGAGGGGAAATTTCTCTTAGAACTTGAGTTATGTCTTTAGGACACACAATATAAATTTAAGATAGATAAATCAAGATGCATATGGCTATTAAATAAATAGAGGTTGATGACAGTATATGAAAGCATTAAAGGACTTCTAGTTATCAGCTATCGTAAATCAGAAGATCCAGTCTGGGAGGAAGCTGAGTTGAAAGATGTGGGTAAGCTCATATAAATGGAGAGCATATAAAATAGGCAGAATCTGCATCCATGGACAGTTTTAAGATAAAGAAGCATGGAATAGTATCAACTCAGACAAAGGAAGATAATAAAACATTGTCACCCCTTCCTGAACATGTACAGAGATCTGTGATCATGGAATAGCCAGGTAACAGAAAATGTTGGGGTAGAGACAGCTAAGACAAAAAGCACTTATGCTTTTCTTGCTTTGGGAAAATATCAGTGGACACCTACAATCTGAAACTCCAAAGTAAAACCCTAAATGCTATGTGGGCTAATATGAGATCATGTGAACACAGGGCGGCTGAATAGAGTCAAAGTATTTACTGTAAGCTGCCATTGCTTAGCTATTTACTGAAGTGTTCTTAAAAGCTTCTACAGTGTATTTGTTCCCAGCTATAGAATGTAAGAGGAAATTCTATATGTGCATTTTATAATCATTACACCCTTGTTTAGAATTACTTTATCCTGTTAGAGACATTTTTTTAGGATTGGAGACATGACTTAGGGGGAGGAGTGTTTTCAGCAAAAACATAAGACCCTGAATTCTGATATCAATAACCTACATACATATCCAGGCAAGGTGGAACATGCCTGTAAACTCAAGGCAGTGTGTGTGGACAGCACAATCCACACTGTCTAGGAAGCCTAACAAAATCAAGGAGCTTCAGGATAAGTGAATGATCTGATCTCAAAAATTTAAGAGTGGAAAGCCACTGAAAGAAAGACACCTTATGTAATCCTGAGGTATCCACACACATGTGCACACACATACGTGGGCACAAACATGCATGTTCACACACATGAGCACATTCACAATTGATAAGTACACCTCACACACATCCACATGCAATAAACAAACACATTAAAATGTTTTCAAAGGCATTATATACCTGAACTTGATTCAAATTTGGTATGTGAAATCTATCAAGAAAAGTGTCTATTTAGATTTTGCTCTTCTGTGGAATACAGGCCTCCAAAGTAAGACTGAATGATTCTTTATATTTCCTAAGCATCTGTTGTTATGTCCCCCTCTTCATGGCTAATTTTGTTGACTTGGATATTATCTCTCTTTCGTTTAGTTATTTTGCCTAAGGGTTTGTCTATCTTGAGATGGGAATTGAGCATTTTAGTCAGGGTCCTCCCTCTTGATTAGTTTCTTTAGATGTACAGATTTTAGTAGGTTTATCCTATATTATATGTCTATATGAGTGAGTGTATACCATGTGTGTCTTTCTGCTTCTGGGACAACAGCCAGCAACTTTAAACAACCTAGATAACCCTCAACTGAAGAATGGTTAAAGAAAATTTGGTACATTTACACAATGGACTACTACTCAGTTATTTAAAAAAACAAGGAAATTATGAAACTTGCAGGCAAATCGATGTAACTAGAAAATATTGCACTGAGTAAGGTAACCCAGACCCAGAAAGATACACATAAAAGCTGATTTTGGCCATATAGTACAGGATAACTATATAACAATTCACAGACACAAAGAAGATAACTAACAAGGAAGACCCAAGGGAGCATGCTTAAATGTCACCCAGAAGGGGAAATAGAACAGACAGTGGGAGTTGTTGAAGAGAGAGCGGGATAGGAGAGAGATTGCAGAGAAAAATGATGTTGGAGATCAGAAGTGGGAAGAGCAGGAGAGGGAGGACAGAGGGCTTGCAGAAAGAAGAGAAAATGGGCAGAGGCAACCCTAACAAGCTGGAGATCGATGACAAGGTATGTTCTGGAAAGATATGGGGAGGACCCTAGCTGAGACTCCTACTAACAGAGGTCCTGGAGAGTGAAAAGCATACCCTTGAACTAGACAGGACTTCTCATAGAGAGAGAGAAATACCACCCCACCCACAAAAACTTTGACTCCAAACTTACCCTGCCTGCAAGATGTAAGGGTATAAACATAGAGGAGCGATTGAGGAAATGTCCAATCAATGCCTGACCCAATTTGAGACCCACACTATGGGAGTGAGCCAACCCTTGATACTCTGCTATGCTTGAGGATGGGACCTAGCAAAGCTGTCCTCTGAGAGACTTCACCCAGTAGATGTTTGAAACAGATGCTGAGACTCACAATCCAACAATGGTCAGAGAGCTGAGAGTGCAGTGGGTGACTTGGGGGAAAGATAGAAGAACCCTGATGGGACAGGAGCTCCACAAGAACAACAGCAAACCCAACTAACCAGTCCAGGGTGACTTCCAAATACTGAAAAACCAACCAAGGATCATGCATGGACTGGAACTTAGGCCCCCTACATAGATGCAATTTATGGCTCTGTAGGTCTTCATGTGGGTTCTCTAATAAGGGGAGTGGAGGCTGTTTCTGAATTGGACTCTGTTGGGGCTGCCTTGCCAGGCCACAGGGGAAGAGGATATGCTGAGTCCTGATGTAACTTGATGTGATGGGTTGAGTTGATAGTGGTAGTAGTGGTTTCCTGAGTAGTAGAAGAGGGGGAGAGGGGTAAGACAGAGGGAGGATGAGTTGGGAGGAGAGGAGTGATGAGGTATGATGGGGATGTAAACAGAATTAATTAATTTAAAAGGCATTGTAGATTTTAATTAATAAAATACACCTATGCTGTCTCAGTAGTCCTTACAATAAATGTGACCCATGCAGAGATCTAAGAGACGACACACTAATTAGACGTTTTGAATTATACCAATAGTTAAAATTTGTTCTCAAGAGGAGGGAATGCATCAAAAGGGAAAATGGGCATCAGGGCAGGATAAAAATCAAGTACTAAATATAATTGTTCACTAATATATAAAGAGCTGATTCATTCTCCACATGTCAGTTTTTGGTTTAAAATTATTTACTCACTGATTGTTTGTAAATGCCTGTGCTGAAACAACATGATGTCACATAATATGATATGCTTTTTGTGTTTGCAATACTACACACACCATCTTCTTATGAAACATCCACTGAGGGAGTCCATCCCTGTGGCAGGCATGAGAAAGTCTGTGAAGACAAAGGATAAAAATATATTTTCTTGCAAAAAGCAGTAATTAAATTATAAATATTTATATTGTTATTTTATTTCTTAAATATTTTACTATTTATTTTTTAAAGTAATTTTACCACTCTAAAACAGTCATATGGGAAACAAAAATAGAATCCATTTTAAGAACTGGGGAGATAAAAAGCACTTGAATTGAAACCTATCTTTGGTTCTTCTCCATAGGAATGGACCTGCCGATTGGCTTAAGAGTAAAAGGCTAGGCAGTGTCCACAGCAAACAGGCTAATGTGTCTGTGAAAGCTGCAGAATGTGACAGCTGGAAGCTAAGTGGAAATAGCTAGAGATCCCAGGAAATAATCAGGTAGGCTCAACAACCCTGTCCCAAATACACCTGCTGAAACAAACTGAGGTGCTTATACACAGTGAGGGAGGAAATTGAGGAGAAACTTTCCATTATTGCAGCATCTGCAAAGGGATTCTGCCTGATCTTTACAATGGTAATCACTCATCTCCAAACTACAGTTGTAACTCCCAACCTCCAGTCCTGATGAAAAGAGTCATGAAGTACCACTTCTACTCAAAAACTGATCCCACTGATTTGTCAAAATAGCTGTACTCCATTTTATCAGACTGTAAGGTTGTTTAAAACCCCGACATCTAGATACTTTCCAAAACAGCTAAATTCTTATAATCATACCAACCCTTATGGATAAATTAAGTTGAAGGCTACTTTTAAACATCTTAACTGCCCTGTGCAATAAAACTAATACACACATTTTTATCTTGCCCTGATGATAGGTAAAGTCACATTGCTTTCCTGTTTTATTTTAAAAGTGTGAGGGTGATTCTGGCACTTCCATGGTAGAAATGAAAAGGTCATGGAAGCTACAAATTTCTAGTAAAGGTCCCAAACTATGTGCGAGGAGCCCCACAAATAATAAGTTGATTCCATAGAAAAGAAAGAAAAAAAATCCAAAAGCAATGTAGTCGTGTACAAGTTTTGTTCAGCAGTCATTGATGTATGGTATGTATTGATGTATGGTAGACTTATTTTATTTTTCTAATATTTTTTATTTATTCATTCATTTTCTTTTACTTACTCATTTATTTATTTTTTCATTACAATTTATTCAATTTGTATTCCTGCTGTAGCACCCTCCCTAGTCCTTTCCCAGTCCCACATTACCTCCCTCTTCTCTCCCTATGCTCCTCCCCTAGTCCACTGATAGGGAAGGTCCTCTCCCTCTTCTCTGTGACCCTGGCTTACCAGGTCTCATCAGGACTGGCTGCATTTTCTTCCTCTGTGGCCTGGCAAGGCTGTATGCCCAAGGGGTGATCAAAAAACCAGCCACTGAGTTCATGCCAGAGACAAGCCCTGATCTCCTTACTAGAGAACCCAGTTGGAGACTGAGTCTATGGCTTACATCTGAGCAGGAGTTTTGGGTCTTCTTGGCTTGGGTATTGGTCTCGGCAGGTCCCCCAGGACCCTGATATTTTGGCTCTGTTGGACTCCTTCTGGAGCTCCTGACTCTTCCTGGTCTTTCTACCTCTCCCTTCTTCCATAAGATTCCCTGCACTTTGCCCAAAGTTTGGCTATGGGTCACAGAATCTGCTTCGATACTCTGATCAGTAGAGTCCCTTCTGTGGTAGGCTCCTGTCCTGCTTCCTGTCTTCTCCTGCTTTTGATGTCTATCCCTGTTTACTCTTCTTAATACAGATTGAGCATCTTCCCTAGGGTCCTCTTTGATAGGCTAGGGACAGAGGAGAGGGGAGGAGTACCTCCTCTACCAGTGGATTTGGGGAGGGGCATGGGAGATGAGAGAGAGAGGGTGGGATTGCGAGGGGGCGAGGGAGGCAGCTACAGCTGGGGTACAAACTGAATAAACTGTAATTAATAAAAAAACATAAGTAAATAAATAAATAGGAAAAATGGAAAAAATTAGGGAAATTACTTCTTTCCACAACTTTCTGTTACCTGGAAATAATTTCCTCATTTTCACATAATATACATATATATGTTTACATGCATATGCATAGTTCTTCTTAAACAATATGAAATAGATTGTTGTATTTGTAGTAAGGATTCTTATGAAGCTAAGGAGAACTCATTTGCTGTCATTAAAAATTTATAATGGATGGTAATAGATGCACTCACCTGTAATCACAGCTGTCAAGAAGTAGGGATAGAAAGACCAAAGTTCAAAGTCAGCTAGAGGTACTTAGTGAGCTCCAGTCAAGTCTGAGCTACATAATGAGAAATTGTTCCAGAAAAGGGGATACAGAAACAATTGTAAACAATAATAACAAAATCTAAAATCTTTTGCATATCCACTATTATTTTAAGTGTGACAAAGTAATTCTAGTAGTCATTGTCTCATATGCCCTTCATTTAGTCATTTACTTATTTTAATTGGCAGTATACATACTTACTGGACTACATAATTTATCAAAATACATCTGGACATATTGTATAATGGCCACATTGATCTTATTAGCACATGCACACATATATCTTCTTTATGTAGTGAAAGTAATTAAAATGTGCTCTCAGTAACATAGAACATTATAATACAGTTGCCTATCAGTATAGCTCAGTGGATGAAGGCACCAGCCTGAAGACCAGATGTTCATTCCCTAGAGCACATGTCAAGACAGAAAGAGTGGGCTCACCCCACAGGATTGCTCTCAGATCTCCACACATGTACTGGGGCAATATAGGCCTATACACAGAAAGCACACCCACACATACGTGAATTATATAAAATGTTATATATTAACATACATGTCAACATAGTATAAATTAAGATTAAAACAATATAATACTGTCATTAACTATGCTCATACACAGAATAGCATTCTTCTGCACTGTTTCATTGGGGGAAACAGTAGCAAAATTATAACAGTTTGAGTAATTTTTGTTGCTTTTAAGCAAGTTATTCCAAAATCTAGTGCTTTTCCCACCATGTAATTTCTATTTTAAATATTGAATGAAAAGTTATAAAATTTTATTGTTAGGAGATTTAAAAAGCTTGTATTCTATGTTTTTTATTAAAGAACAATGAAAATCGTGTCTTCATGTTTTAACAAATTAAGAATGTTTTAATTGGGTATTCCCTTTGTACTTCTCTCCAATTAAACAAAAGAGTTCCAAATGGGTGTCTTTTATGATGTTCAGTGTGACTTGTGATATTAAATGTAGTCAGATGTCCCATACTGTACTCGTGCCACACACATTTTGAGAACAGGAAACCGATCTTTGCCATTATAATGAATTTCTTTGAGAGCAAATCCCTTTACCCATGTAATACTAATATATCCTTTGACAAAGAAATTCTTCCACTGAGAATGATTACTAATTTAGATGAGTTCTAAAACAGTATGGATGTGAGTTCATTCAGATTCATGTAGCTGTATTATTATTTTATTAGTCATTTATTAGATTTTCATGTAATTATAAAAGAAAATTAGATAAAATTGTTTTACTAATGTCGGACCTCTTAGACCTATTATCCATTCAAATTCAGGCTTTGTTCACTTATCTGTCTCTATCTTTCTACCTCTCTATCTATTCATCTACCTATTTATTATTTTTTCATTTAGTGTGGTGTGTGTGTGCTCACACATATTGTCACATCATGTGACAATGTCACATCATAAGACAACTGATTGGAACTGGTTCTCTTCCTCTGCCATACAGGTCTCAGGCTAGGAATGGAACTCTAGTTTTTCAGCTTGGTAGCAAGCACTTTTATTTAATTTATTAATTTTTTATTAATTAAAATTTATTTACTTGTATCCCAGCTGTAGCCCCCTCCCTTATTCCCTCCCATTCCCACTCTTCCTCCCTCTTCTCCTCCCATGCCCCTCCCCAAGTCCACTTAGAGGAGAGGTCCTGCTCTCCTTCCCTCTGACCCTAGCCTATCAGGTCTCATCAAGACTGGTTGCATTGTCTTCCTTTGTGGCCTGGTAAGGCTGTTCCCCTGTCAGGAGAGGTGATCAAAGAGCCAGCCACTGAGTTCATGTCAGAGACAACCCCTGTTCCCCTTACAAGGCAACCCACTTGTAGACTGAGCTGCCATGGGCTACGTCTGAGCAGGGAATCTAGGTTATTTCCATGCATGGTCCTTGGTTGGAGTATCGGTCTCAGAAAAGACTCCTGTGCACAGATTTTTTTGGTTCTGTTGGTCTCCTTTTGGAGTTCCTGTCCCCTTCAGGTCTTTCATCTCCCTTTTCTTTCATAAGATTCCCTGCACTCTACCCAAAGTTTGACTATGAGTCTCAACCTCAATACCCTCCTTGTAAGAGTTTTTCAGAGGCCCTCTATGATAGGCACCTGTCCTGTTCCCTGTCTTCTCCCTCTTCTGATGTCCACCCCATTTGCCTTTATGAATGAGGATTGAGCATCTTACTCAGGGTCATCCTCCTGGTAGCAAAGACTTTTAACCACTGACCCATCTTGCTAGCCCAGCCCATTTTCATTATAGTACTTCCTAGATTTTTTTAAATTTTTATATCATTAAATAGCACTGACTAATCCTACCTATGACCATGTTTAATAGAAAATCAGCATTGCTGGTATTTCTGGGAGAGTGGGTCGTACTTGTTCTGCTTTGCATGTGGGGACATCTTCTTTGTAAGAGGATATCACAAAGCTATGTCAGAGGCTCAATCAATCAATAATGAGATGTTAAGTCATATACATCAAGGGTTTCATTGGCCAAAGACAAGGAGAACCACATCTGTTTCTCCATAGTGTTGGCTCTGAATAGCCAAAACACCCCCAGTGTGACTAATCATCCAAGGCTGATAAGTTTTTCCCTTTACTGTAATTGGGGGTGCCATGTCTGTATCTTCACTAAGACACTACATCCTCAAAAGACTTTGTCTTGGCTTCCTTATGGTTTTGACCTCCATTCTCAGGCATGTACATATGAATTAGAAGTTTTTAAATTCCTCAACGTGAGGCTCATTGTGCTGCAGTGTCTGCTTGAAAACAAACTACTATAATCGCTCACAGAGAAGTTTGCTTTGTTTTGCTGAATAAACTTTTGCTCAAACTGTTTTTCTAAACTGAATTTCTTTTCTTCAAAAAGACAGACCCAACAGAACACTTTGCTATCCAGACACTTTTCGTACTGTCTTTGACATTTAAATATTACTACTAAAAATAGTGAGGTTATTTTATTTTTACTAACTTTTATTATTCATGTGTATATTCATAGTAAAATTTATATTATTGAGGTTAATTACTTTATGTCAGATGTTCTCATGACTTTGAAAAATAAATAACTTAATACCTCTTTCTTTTTCTCTTTTAAAAATTAATATAGTTGATATGATTATTGAAGTGTTGAGAATATATCAGAAATTAATGCAATCCTTTTAAAGGTAGGAAGTAACTTCTTTTAAAGAAGGAGTTAAGTGTGTGATAAAGAAATAAAATTCTCAGCCAGTTATAAATTCTACTAAAACCCCACAAAGCCTGGAGGATCAGAGTTAAAGAGTAATTTTATTGCTTTGCTTAAATCATTTTCTTTTTCTCCAATTTTTTTCCTTGTATTTTATTTTTTAATTCACAGAATTGTTGAAAATAACTCCAGACCTGTAAGCCTAGGGTGATAATTTTAAAAGTACTTAAAGGCAAAATCTAGATCACTCCTTTATTTTCCTGTTCATTATTTGTCTTCCTAAAACAAAGTCAATGAGCCAGGGCCTTTTGGGAAGTCCTATATCTTTTCTTTTGGAGTTAAACAAACTTGGGTCCAGGGAGATGGAAAAAACTATCTAAAATAAAACAGACACATTGTGGCAAAGCAAAAGGAACAGAGAGGCCTCCAAAAATTCCAGACTCTACAGAATAGGCCAGTCCTCAGCCTTCCTGAGACTCAACATTAACTTACATGTTTTTGTTGTTATTGTTTCTATTTGTTGTGTTCTTTAGCTAGGATCTCATAATGCCGGTACCCCTCCTGACAACTGGCCTACAACTTACTATGTTGACCAGTCTGGCATCTGGTGCCTCTGCTTCTTGAATCAATGCTGGGAATAAAGGTATGGCACCACACCTGGCCTATAACTTACTCTTAGGTTCATTTTTAAATATAATTTTTAAATTTATGTATATGTGTGTATCTGTGTGAGTGTCTACCGTGTGTGTTCAAGCTAGAGAGAATGACAGATTACCTGAAGCTGGAATTACAGACTGTTGAGAGCCACCCGACCTGGATGCCCAGAACCAATATCAGACCTGCTATAGGAACAGCAGGTTCTTTAACCTCTGAGACATATCTCCAGCCCTCTCTTATATTTCAGGAATCTGAAAATGAACAAGGTTATATTTTTCTGATTGTATAAATATAAATAAAACTTTAAAAAGCAAAATTTTCCATTACTAATGATCCTTATTTGTCTACACTTAAAAGTTTATTATTACGTGTGTGTGTGTGTGTGTGTGTGTGTGTGTGTACAGAAATTGGCCAGTGTGTGCAACAGTATGTACATGGAGATCAGAGAAAAATTGTTGGCAATTTTCTTCAATATGTGGCTCCTGGGGATTGAAGTCATGTCAGGTCATGTAGCTTAGCTATCAATGTTTTTTACCTCCTCAACCAGTGTGATGTCCCTAAATCCTATTTAAAGGAGAGGAATTTGTGTGTGAGTTATCAATTTCTTTTAATTTTTTTCTTATTACAATTTATTCACTTTGTATCTCAGCTGTAGCCCCCTCCCTCATTCCCTCCCAACCCCATCCTCCCTCTCTCATCTCCTCCCATGCCCCTTCCCCAGTCCACTGACAGTGGGGGTATTCTTCCCCTTCCATCTGACTCTAGTCTATCAGGTCTCATCAGGACTGGCTGCATTCTCTTCCTCTGTGGCCTGGCAAGGCTGCTCCCCGCTCAGGGTCGGTGATCAAAGAGCCAGCCACTGCAGTCATGTCAAAGACAGTCCCTGTTCCCCTTACTAGGGTACAGACTTGGAGACTGAGATGCTATGGGCAACATCTGTGTATGGGGTCCATGTTATCTCCATGAATAGTCCTTGGTTGGAGTATCAATCTCAGAAAAGATCCCTGGGCCCAGATATTTTGGTTCTGTTGCTCTCCTTATGGAGCTCCGGTCCTCTCCAGGTCTCTCTATCTCCCATTCTTTCCTAACCACACTCTCCACTCATATGCTCTTCAATTTGGTGGGATCTCCTCACAAAAGCTCATATTCTGACCCCAAAGAAAGAAGGTGTAGTTGTAAAGAAACAATTTTATTAAACAAGTATCTTATAAAGATGGAATGGCAAAGAATTATGTCCATAAATTTAGATCCTAATTCTGCCATGTCACTTCCATGATTGTGTCACTAATATTTATCCTGATGCTTATTTATATCAGTTCTTATTTCTACAGAATTTGTAGTTATCTATGCTCTAGAAGAAACCATTACATCTGTTCATGCTCAAGTAAGATTTTCATAGCATTCAGATAAGTGTGCTCTGAGGCATCGGGATATTTTCATTCTTTGATATGCTACTAAGGCTATCAAACATTCAAAATTACAAGTACATACAAATACCACAACTCATGAAAATCATAAAATTCAAAATTGTATGGTAGAAGAACAACTAAAATAAAAAACAATTAAGCATCAAATAGACTTCTTTTTGTATAAGTTTTTACTTATGTGAAGTCATTTCAGGATTGGGGAAATAACTCAGGCAGTAAAATGATTGCCACACAAACAGGAAGGCCTTATTCTCATTCCCAGGATCTTGTCAAAAAAGAATCCACATGTGTTGATCCCTGCTAGTGATTTTAGCTCCAGGAAGGCAGAAAGATAAATCTCTTGGATTACTATCTAGTCAGTCTGGCTTGTATAGTGAGTTTCAAGACTAAAATCCTTGCACAAATAGAAAAAGATTAAGTGGTGTCTGAGGAAGGATACTTGACTTTTACTCCACACACACACACACACACACACACACACACACACATACCTAAACACACACATGCGCACACACACATTCATGTGTATATTCTGTCACACACACAAGTGCATGTGCACTTTTTCATAGACATGTGCATATACACATTCACACATACATGTGTGAACCTTCATGCATACATGTGTGCACCTTCATACACACATGCACCCTCATACAGATGATCATACATACACATATATAAAAACTCACACAAATCAACTCAGGTCTATGTACTCAGTGATTAATAAGCTCATTGATACTAACAAGTGCAACTGTTTTGTTTCTCTAAGTAAAATGCTAATGTAATGCAAATGGTATTTTTTTATCTGAAATAAATGTATCTCTTTTGTCTGTAAAGTAGTAGAAATAGATTTAATTATAAAAGTTTAAAATACTTTCATTTTTTAGCCAACATCTAAATTATATAAATATTAAAATCTAGAAAGAAAAAATATACTATTGGGTCAATATCTTACTATAAACATTTCAAATTAATTATTAACTTCCTACAATCAACAAATATATTTTGGTATACTAAAATAAAAAATATCGCTACATGAATTATTTTAATTATGTTAAGTTTATTTGGATGCTGGATATTTTCCATTTTGTTTTAATTAGAACTATTTATACTTGTAGTATTATAAACATAATACATACACTTTTTTTCTACAATGGCAGTCATGAAGGGGAAGGAAATAATCAGAGATCAAGAAGTCAAATAAAAATTGCATGTTTTAACAGAGTGATGCTCACAGTAAGAGGAAGTAAGTCTTTAGGAAGTTACGTTTCTATCTGGCTGGTTTCTGGCTTGCACTCTCATGAGCTGCTTGTAATAATGCTTCATAATTTGTTTCACAAACAGTGCTTTACAATGCTGAACAGATGTGCCTTGGCTAAAATTCTGTCTCAATTCCATAGGTATGTTTGAGATAAAAATTTTAAATCTGTTTTGATGGTGTGTGTGTGTGTATGTCTGCAAGTGCACATGCACACACAATTATTATTTATTTTAATATACTTTAACATTATTATTTGAGAATTTCATATTTGCATGAGGTGTATTTCAAACCTATTCATCAACCTCACTCTTCCCGATCCTTTTCCCAAATCTCCATCCTAGGATTTAAGTTTGTATTTTAATAGCATACTGAGTCCAGTTAGTGGGGCTACATATGCCTGGGTGTTAGGTAATCCACAGAAGCAGACTATCACACTGCTTTCCAAGTAGTTGTTTTTTATATGCAGAGATTTGTGGAATGCTTAGTTCTCTTCAGAGAAGCATATTTCTGCAGTGGACAGTTAATTCAGGCTCACAGCTTAAACATAGAGAATAAGTGTTAGAGTGTTCAGTGATAAATATAGGATATATTTCACATTCTGTCTCTTGATGCTCAATGAACATTAGGATCCTTGATTTTTGACAGTCTTATCAGTAATCTCCAGGCCACAGACTTGCAATCACAGTTTGTGTGGCAAGGAGAGCCATGAGTCTCATTGACATACACCTCCAACTTCCACAGAATCATCTGATTGCCAGCTTAAAGACTGCTGAATGCCAAGACTCATCCCAGCCCCAGAGGTTCTAAATATTGGAGCTACAGCCAGTTTTCATCAAGTCTTCCATGTGAACGTTTGGGTGCAACAATGTTGGCAAAGACATTTTTGAGAGGATCTCAGCAATTGAAGGGATATGTAGATTTCATCCTCAGTATTAATCTTGGAACTTGGAGAAAGTTTCCAAAAACTAATCAAACCAAACCTATCAAAAATTAAAACTGGTATAGACAAATATCTACCCAGAGGTTATTCCCAATAATCAACTTTTTAAGAAGTGTTTTGCCATTCTGTCTCTTTGATAGCATGAATTTTAGCGCCTAGATCTACAAAAATCAAACTTTGGCATTCCCAAGAATCCCCTTTAGAGTTTGGTCCAGTAGAGTACAGTACAAATACTAGAATAATGGAATGAAATGAGGAGGCAAAGAAGGGAGGAATGGGGTGAAAATGAGAAAGAAAGATGAAGCTGGGGACGTGGCTCTATTGGTAGAGCACTGGTTGAGCAAGTGTGAGTTTAGATCTTCAGAATCCATGTAAATCCGAATGTATTCACATGCACCTGCATTTCCAGCACTTCTGTGAGTAGAGGGGGTTAGGGAGACAGGAAAGTCACCCAAACCTTTTAGGTCGGCTAGTTTGGCATATGTTCCCGGCAAGTTGGACAAGGAGGACTAATTCCTGAAGTTGTTCTTTGACTCCATAAGCATAAAAATGCTTGAAGTAAGTACAAACCCACAGTTACACAACAAGTTTGTGCATGGAAATATGCATGCACATCCCATATGTCCCTCCCACCCAAAGACACACAAAAAAGCAAATGGAAGTCATTGGATGCTATTCTCAAAAGTATATCAAATTTACCTGGACAGCAGACAATCCTTAGTGCACATTTACAGTGTAGCTGGTAATGATGGGATCTGTTGTATGTCTGTTGTATTGCACATAGCC
The DNA here is from genome assembly GCF_907164565.1 of Psammomys obesus. Lineage (NCBI taxonomy): Eukaryota > Metazoa > Chordata > Mammalia > Rodentia > Muridae > Psammomys > Psammomys obesus. Next base: position 3,802,849 of record NW_026592403.1, on the reverse strand, counting down.
ATAGGAAAACCAAATTTATGGTTGTGCAACCTGTGCTGAGCCTTTTCTCTCAGAAGTGATCACATTTCCTTTATGCTCTTCTCTCTTCGATCATAATGATTTGACAGTTGAACTTGTGTTTTATAGGTGAGGATTGTTCAATAGGTAAATGCACAAACAAAAGAGATGTGTACCGTATATGTTGTCCCGGTTCTTGGTGCACTGTTTGCGCATACTGTTTACAACAGCTCAAGGAAAAAGGAGGAGCAACAAGCTGTGCTTTAAGTGAGCAAGGACACTGGCACTTTTGAAAGCTGTGATCTACATTTAACCTAAAGCTTACACATAAACGGAAATGTTAGACAGACTTCTATAGCTATAACATACATCTGGGATAACCCCATTTTGGTTTGGTGAGCAGTCTAGTGACTTCAGCTCCTTTGGGGAAGCAGCTGTTCTTCACACGAAGAGTCTAGACACTACGATATGAGAAGTCAGAGAGAGACTGGCGAAACCAATGTCCCACAATCTCCTGTATGAACATGTACATATTACCTAAATACCCAGTTGGGTTCCACATTCTGATAAGACTACTCAAGCAATCAAGACTTTAAGACATAGTAGGGACATTCTGGATCTAATATATAACAAAGGCTCTGGAAAACTAAGAATCAAAACCACACTATATCCTTCCCTGACAAGAATGTAATTCCATTGGGCTGAAAATTACAGCACAGAAAGAAGAGGAAGAGACGAACCTAGCATTTCATTCCTTACTCATCAGGAAGCCGATTATACCCAGTGTTGGTAGAATGTGAATTTATGAGAGAGATAAAAAAAAACACTTGGATTCAGTCTATGCATATTTCTCCTATTAGGAAAACACACACACACACACACACACACACACACACTATGACCTGTAAATTGTGTTATTTCAGTGGTTCTTAATATATGTGAAAGACCACAAGTTTCAACTGAAAACAAGTTAAGTTTATTCAATTTCCATTGAAATACAGCATTTTATAGAAGATGAATGAACAAAATCTATGCTGCTGATATAAATTTTGTATTTTGTTTCCTTGACTGTTATTAAACAGCAAATAAAAAACACAATGATGAATTAAAAGAGGGGGGCAAAAGGAGGGGACAGGGTGTCACAGAAGAAAGAAAAGCTTATATTTAGTACCTTCAATGGCATATTTTTCTTGTGTTTTTATCAAGGGGATAAGGACTTTCCTTCGGTCGTGAGCGGTACAAATCATGTGGTTGGCTTTGGTCCCAGGTCTAAATGGGCTAAGTCACTAGTGAGACAGCATCACTTAGTTCAGTTACTGGACAATGTTGCCAGATGATCAGAGTAAATTTGCTGAAGACTGTCTTGTAGTTGCCTGATGTGTGTGATTCTTTACCTGTGGGATAGAGGAAGTAAGCTCCATTTTATATTTTTTAGTGCAAGATGATTAGTGATAATTAAGTAGGTCAAAGTTGCCAATATATTTCTTTTTTTGGTTTGCTGAGTAGCCTAGTGACTTCAGCACCTGTGGTGAAGCAGCAGTTCTTTACATGAAGAGTCTAGACATTGTGATATGAGAAGTCAGAGAGAGACTTCATGAGTAGCTATTTACAATAAAACCTTCTAAATGTGAATTTTCATTTTTAAATGGAGAGTAGCTCCATAGTCTCAGAAAATACGTGAATAAATGAGAAATAATTGATTCTGGAAAAATGTAGCATCAGTCTACTCTTACCTGCCTCACTCCAGAACAGTTGTTTGGTGAGAGATGACAGATATGAAGGAAAACACTATTGCTCCACCCCATTATTTTCTGATCAAAGGTAATGACATTGTATGAAATAACCTTATGTATCCTACTGGTAAGACCTGATGGATGACCTGGCCTCACAGCTTTCAAAGAAAGAAAACTTTGTCTAGGTACTTCTGCCTTGACCCAGTATGCAGTGCAGGAATCGAGGCACTACTAAAGGTTGAGACACTACTAAAGGTTGTGTCTCATTGTGTAGGTGTATGGGACACTGTTATTCTTTTTATTTTTTTTTTAATTTTTAATTACTATTTATTACAATTGATTCACATTGTATCCTGGCTGTGGCCCCCTCCCTCATCTCCTCCCAATTCCACTCTTCCTCCCTCTTCTCCCCCATGCCCCTCCCTTAGTCCACTGATAGGGGAGGTCCTCCTTCTATCTGACCCTAGCCTATGAGGTCTCACCAGGACTGGCTGCATTTTCTTCCTCTGTGGCCTGGCAAGGCTGCATCCCCCCATCTCCCCAGGAGGAGGTGATCAGAGAGCCTGCCACTGAGTTCATACCAGAGATAGTCCCTGCTCCACTTACTAGAGTACCCACTTGGAGAAAGAGTCTATGGGCTACAGCTGAGCCAGGGTTTTAGGTCCTCTCCCAACCCAGGACCGTGCATCAAGAGGACCTAAAACTCTACTCTGCTATTCTTTTTTTATTCATTTATTTTTTTATTAATTATAGTTTATTCACTTTTTTCCCAACTATAAGCCCCTCTCTCATCCCCACCCAATCCCTCTCTCCTTCCCTTTTCTAAATCAATGTCCCTCTCCTAGTATTGATAGAGGAGGTTCTCCTCCTCTTCCATCTGATCCTAGCCTGTCAGGTCTCATCAGGAGTGGTTGTATTGTCTTCCTCTATGGCCTGGAAAGGCTGCACTCCCCTCAGGGGGAGGTGATCAGAGAGCCAGCCATGAGTCCATGTCAGAGACAGTCCCTTTTCCCCTTACTAGGGAACCCACTTGGACACTGAGCTGCCATGGTCTATGTCTGTTCAGGGGTTATTGGCAGTGTTGATGTGGTAAAACAACGAAAACAGTACTGAGAAGTCAGACTAGGCGGTTGAGAGTTCATGGGTAAATATCTGTTTTCTTGCCCTATGGGTGGAATTAAACAGGATATGGGTCCCACTGGCCCCCTGCCTCCCAGAGAGGTATCTACACATCATAGTTCACTGACTTCCACTCTTAGTTGGTTTCTCCACTGCCTTGCCTCTGTCCTCACGTCCCCGCTGGAATATCCTGTGACTTTCTCACATGTGTAGCATTGTTGTACAGTCTGTACAAAAGAGTCAATTCCATGTATAAAGCAGAATGACAAAGCTATAAATGACCTAAGATCTTGTGTTTCCAGAGAAAGATAAATTTCTAGTCATTAAAAATTTGTTTTTCTTATGATTCCCTGTACTCTGCCAAAGGTTTGGTCATGAGTCTTTGCTTTGAAAACACTGCTAGTTAGAGTCTTTCAAATGCGCTCAGTAGACTCCTGTCATATGTTCAATGCGCATCCCATCTGTCTTTCTAAACGAGGATTGATAATCTTACCCCATGTCCGCTCTCTTGATTATCTTTTTTAGGTGTATAGATTTCATTATGTAGAAGGGGAGTTAGTCTGATGAGGAAAGGATAGGAGCTCCACAAGGACGAAATATATCTGGGCACAGGGTCTTTTCTGAGACTGACATGCAACCAAGGACCATGTATGAATGTAACCTAGAACCTCTGCTCAGATGTAGCCTGTGGTAGCTCAGTAACCAATTGGTTTCCCATAGTGAAGGGAACAAGGACTGTTTCTAACAGGAATTCAATGACTGGCTCTTTGGCCTCCCTACCCCCCAAGGGAGGAGCAGTCCTTTTAGGCCACAGAGGAGGGCTTTGTAGCCAGTCCTGAAAAACAGGATCAGATGAATGGGGAGGAGGTTCCCCGTATCAGTGGACTTGGCAAGGGGCACGGTGGAGATGAGGGAGGGAGGGAGGGACTGGGAGGGAATGAGGGATCGGGACATGGCTGGGATACAGAGTTAATAAAATGTAACTGATAAGAAAAACATAAAATTCAAAAAAAATTGTTTTTCATGCTGCTATGAATCTTTTATCCATGTACTGATAATCAACATATGTCAGTTCTCTTTGTTTTGTGGAATATGATACCTACACCAATTTAGTTGGATTTAGTGTTCATTTCCATACCTGTGCACCTCACATACTGACCCTATGACCTTCAATGAGTTACATATTCTGTCTTAAATGTAGCTTCCACATCAGTGAACTAGCAAGCTTCTAGTGTTTCCTCCTGCAACATCCTGAGAGTTGTAATTGAGGTAAAATCATTGTCCAAGTAGTAAAAATGAACTGTCCCTCCTCATTTGTGGAAGACAGCCAAGAACAAGGTACCCTGAAAATAAACATATAAACAAACAAGCAGTAAAAACGTGCTATGAAATATTTACTGTGTTTCAGTGACTTTCTTCTTAATGAAAGTATCATTCGCATAAACATAGCAACACTATGTAATAATGCATGTTTGGCATGAATTTCACTTTGACCTGGCCACGGCACTTCTCTAAAATATGAATCTATTATGTAAGATCATCATAACTATTATAAAACAGATTTGAATTTACTAAAGTAATTTTCTGCTTCCTAACATTATATATTTTTCTTAGCTTTGTCTTTGAAATTTTAACTTCCAGATGCTTCAGGAGACTCAAAGACCACATAGAAACCAAAGGTTCCCCTCACAAATACTTCAATGACCTTCTTATTAATTTATGTTCCTGCAATGATGTTAAGTGAGTATATGTACCTCTATCAGGTTTTGTTCAAATTTGGAGTCTATAGAATGGCATACACAGTAAGTAATATTATAGTATATAATTTATCTATGAGTTTTATTACAATTTATACTTAATGTAGCCCATGCTTGACTTTTAAATGCTTTCTATTTAAAGGCAGAAATCAGCAGTTTTTTAACTGCAATGATATCCACAGCATTCGCTTAAAAATAGAATTTCACTTGTTCTTTTGCCTGTGTTGATCCTGTACATGTGTGAATGGTGAAGTGCTATTAGCTAGGGCTACTGCAGCGAATGTCTTTCCTTTCAAACGCACAGACATAGAGGGTCTTCAGTCTGTCCATCATAAAAATACTGCCATTTGTAATTCTTGATAAATTCTAAAGGTATGCCTCCATAGACATTTTTCTTCTTTTTAGAACATTCAGAAAAATGCCTGCTTGTTTAGGAATGGTGCTGGAATGTTTTCAGTAGAAAAAAATGAGGGTGGTAATAATAAGAAAAAGTTCATAGGCTTCCCTGAACATTTGCTATAATTTGTCCTGTTCTTTTCTTTATTTTGTCTTATTATGAAACATTTTGTTAAAGCATTAATTTATTTTCAAGAATGCATAGGATTTCCCACATCAATTTAACTGGACCGCCTAAGCAGTCAAGCAAAATGTGCCTAGATGTAGCCATGGATATGAAATTTCTATTCCTAAGTGGAAGTCTGTAATGATGGGTAAGCTTGTTTTTTCTCTACATGACTTGATTATTTTCTTGAACTCTTGTGAATGCCCCAGTGTCTCTATGTTGGGAATGCAAGGCATTTTCTATTCATGAATATAACATGGTTCTTTAGTAATTTGATGGATTACAATGCACTACAAAGCAATACAAGAAGCTAATGTTACAACATTAACACAATAAACTGTGTCTGGAATTCTATCAGCAACATATTGATCTCGCACCGCCTTTCCCTTTTTAAAATTATCTATCTATCTATCTATCTATCTATCTATCTATCTATCTATCATCTATCTATCTATCATCTATCTATCTATCTATCTATCTATCTATCCATCTATCTATCTATCATCTATCTATCTATTGTTTTTTCGAGATAGGGTTTCTCTGTGTATCTTTGGCTGTACTGCACTCACTCTGTGCCTCTGCCTCCTTGAGTTCTGGGATTACAGGTATGCACCACTGTGCCTGGCTTCTCCCTTTCCTTTAAAATACACATCTTCAGATTTAAGCGAATGTTAACAAGCCTGGATAGAAGCTTTTTATGGTTTAGGATCTATGCATCTGATTCTTGCTATTCCTACTCTTTGCAGCCACACCAAATAAAATAAGGGTGATTAAACAAAAGCACTGATACTTAAGAATCCATTAAATAAACAGCATGACTTTCTTCACAAGCAAATCTAATCTTAATTAGAGGAGGGTGTGTTCTTTTGGGTTCTGAACTTCCAACATTTGTTAGCTCTCCCAAGTAAGCTAACACAAGGCAGGGCTCCCTCAGCCTGTGGACAGCTGTAAGTTTTGAACATTTCTGATCAAAAGTACAGAACAATAAAGTATAAAGAAATTCTGTGTCCTTTGTTTAGGCAATGGCTCTTATCAAGCATTTTAGAAAAAGGAAGTAACAAAAATTAAATGTGCTTATTACTCTTTTTTTCCTTTTCAGAAAACATTGGAACCACAAAGAAAAGATGGCCCGATAAGTAAAAGAAAACTCACAGAAAACATATTTCTAAGTTAAGACATTTGAGTAGAACATATAAATAGTACTTTTTTTAATTTTTATTTTTTATATTAATCACAGATTATTTACTTTCTATCCCAGCTGTAGCCCCTCTCTCATTCCCTCCCAATCCCACCCTCCCTTCCTCATCTCCTCCCTGTCCTTTTCCAAGTCCACTGCTAGGGGAGGTCCTCCTCCCCTTCCATTTGACCCCAGCTTATCAGGTGTCTTCAGGACTGGCTGCGATGTCCTCCTCTGTGGCCTAGCAAGACTGTTCCTCCATCCGTGGGCAGGGGGGGGTAGATAAAGGAGCCAGTCATTGAATTCATGTCAGAAATAGTTCCTGTTCCCCTTACTAGGGAAATACACTTAGTTACTGCTCTACCATGTGCTACATCTGAGCAGGGGCTCTAGGTTATATACGTATATGGTCTTGGTTGGAGAAGCAGTCTCATAGAGGGCCCCTGTGCACTGATATATTTTGTCCTTGTGGAGCTCCTGTCCTCTCTACATCATACTAACTCCCCCTTCTTTCATATGATTCCCTGCACTCTGCTGAAGGCTTGGTTCTGAGTCTCAGCATCTGCTTTAATACACTGTTAGGTAGAGTCTTTCAGAGGCCCTCTATGGTAGGCTCCTATCCTGTTACTTGTTTTCTCCTACGTCCAATGCACATCCCATTTGTCTTTCAAAGTGAGGATTGATCATCTTACTCTGGGTCCTCTTTCTTTTTTATCTTCTTTAGGTGCATATATTTTAGTATGTTTATCCTATCTTACAGGTCTATATAAGTGAGTATATGTGTGTCTTTATGATCCTGGGATACCTCACTCGGGTTGAACTTTTCTAGATCTCACCATTTGCCTGAAAATTTCATGATTTCCTTGTTTTTAATTGCTGAATACTATTTCATTGTGTAAAAGTACCACAATTTCTGTAACCATTCCTCTGTTGAGAGGCATCTGATTTGTTTCCGGTTCTGGCTACAAACATGTTTGAACAAATGTCCTTGTTGTGTACTTGAGTGTATGTTGGATATATGCCTAGGAGTGGTATAGCTGGATTTTGAGGAAGTACTGTTCCTAATTGTCTGAGAAAGTGCCAGATTGATTTCCAAAGTGGTTGTAAAGTTTATATTCCCACCAGCAATGGAGGTGGGTTCTCAATTCTCCACAACATCCCCAACATGTGTTGTCACTTGAGTTTTTAACATTTGCCATTCTGATGGGTATAAGGTGAATCCCAGGATCATTTTGATTTGCATCTCTCTGATGGCTAAGGACGTTGTATATCTCTTTAAGTGTTTCTCTGCCATTCTATATTCCTCTACAAAGAATTATCTCTTTAGCTCTATACCCCAGTTTTTAATGGGATAACTTGATTTATTGCTTTTTAATTTCTTTAGTTCTTTATATATTCTGGATATCAGCCCTCTGTCAGATATAGGGTTGGTGAAGATCCTTTCCCATCTGTAGGCCGTCGTTTTGTTCTGATGACTATGTCTTTTCCTTTGCAGAAGCTTTTTAGTTTTATGAGGTCCCATTTATTGATTGTTGCTCTTAGAGCCTGTGCTGTTGGTTTTCTGTTCAGGAAGTTGTCTCTTGTGCCAATATGTTTCAGGCTCTTCCCCACTTTTTCTTCTAACAGATTTAGAGTATCTGGTTTTATGTTGAAGTCTTTGATCCACTTGGACTTTAGTTTTGTGCAGGGTGGTAAATATGGATCTATTTTCATTTTTCTCCATGTAGACGTCCACTTGGACCAGCACCATTTGTTGAAGATGCTGTTTTTTTCCATTGCATGGTTTTGGCTCCTTTGTCTAAAATCAAGTATTCATAGTTGTTTGGGTTTATTTCTGGGTCTTCTATTTGGTTCCATTGATCTAATTTTTTTTTTAGTTTTTTTTTAATATTTTTTATTTTTAAATAATTTTATACATTCACTTGTATCCCAGCTGTAGCCCTCTCCCTCTTTCCCTCCCAATCATCCCCTCTATCCCTCATCTCCTTCCTGCCCCCTTCGAAGTCCACTGAGAGGGGGTGTCCTCCTCTCCTGTCATCTGGCCCTAGCTTATCAGATATCTTCAGGATGGTTGTGATGTCCTTATCTGTGGCCTATCTAGGCTGCTCCTCCCTCAGGGGGGAGGGGAGGCTCATGAGTTCATGTCAGAAACAATTCCTGTCGCCCTTACTAGTGCACCCACTTGGATACTGAGCTACTATGGGCTATGTCTGAGCAGGGGTTATAGGTTATATCCATGAATGGTCCTTTGTTGGATAAACAGTCTCTTGAAGACCCCTGAGCTCAGATATATTTGGATCTTGTGGAGCTCCCTGTCCCCTCTAGGATATACTAATTCCTCCTTCCTTCATATGATTCTCTACACTCTGCTGAAGGCTAGGTTATAAGTCCCAGCATCTGCTCTGATACACCTGGAAACAACCCAGATGTCCATCAACGGAGGATGGATACAGAAATTGTGGTACTTTTATACAATGGAAAACTACTCAGCAATTAAAAACAAGGAAATAATGAATTTTGCACGCAAATGATGGGATCTAGAAAAAATCATTCTGAGTGAGGTATCCCAAAAGCAGAAAGACATACATGGCATACACTCACTTTTATATACCTATAAGATAGGGTATACATACTAAAATATGTACATCTAAAGAAGATAAACAAGAAAGACTTCCAGGTGTAAGATGATCAATCCTCATCTAGAAAGACAAAGGGGATGGACATTGAAAATAGGAGAAAACAAGTAACAGGACAGACGCCTACCATAGAAGGCACCTGAAAGACTCTTCTTAGCAGTGATCTACTTTTCTGTTTCTATGCCAATACAAAGCAGCTTTTAATTACTATTGCTCTGTAGTACAGCTTGAGATCAGGGAAGGAGATACCTCCAGATGATCTATTGTTGTAACTGGATCTTTTTGGAATTTCTGGGGTTTTTGTTCTCCATATGAAGTTGAGAATTTTTCTTTCAAGGTCTGTAAAGAATTGTATTGGTATTTTGATGGCAATTGCATTGAATCTGTAGATTGCTTTTGGCAAGATGGCCGTTTTTACTATGTTAATCCTACCAATCCACGAGCACAGGAGATCTTTCCATCTTCTGATATCTTCCTAAATTTCTTTCTTCAGAGACTTGAAGTTTTTTTTTTTTTTCTTTTTCAAACAGGTCTTTCACCTTTCATCCCAAGGTACTTTATGTTATTGGTGGCTATTGTGAAGGTTGTAGTTTCCCTGATTTCTTTCTCGGCCCTTTTGTCTTGGGTATACAGGAGGGCTTTTGATTTTTTTTTTTTGAGTTATTTTTGTATCCAGCCACTTTATTGAAGGTGTGAAGATGTTTATCAGCTGAAGGAGTTCTCTGGTTGAATTTTTGGGGTCGTTCATGTATACTATCATATCATCTGCGAATAGTCAAACTTTTACCTCTTCCTTTCTTATTTGTATCCCCTTGATCTCCTTTACTTGTCTTATTGCTCTAGGTAGGACTTCAAGCACTATGTTGAAGAGATATGGAGAGAGTGGGCAGCCTTGTCTTGTCCCTGATTTCAGTGGGATTGATTTAAGCTTCTCTCCATTGAGTTTGACATTGGCTATAGCCTTGCTGTATATTGCCTTTACTATGTTTAGGTATGTGCCTTGTATTCCTGATCTCTCGAATATTTTAAACATGAATGGACATTGGACTCTGTCAAATGCATTTTTGGCATCTATGGAGATTATCATGTGGTTATTTTTCCTTCAGTTTGTTTATGTGGTGGATTACATTGATGGATTTCCATATATTGAACCATCCTTACATGTCTGGGATGAAGCCTACTTGGTCATGATGAATAATATCTTTTACGTGTTTTTGGATTTGGTTTGCAAGAATTTTATTGAATATTTTTGCATCAATGTTCATAAGAGAAACAGGTCTGAAGTTCTCTTTCTTTGTTGGGTCTTTGTGATGTTTAGGTACCAAGTGACTGTGGCTTCATACAATGAGTTTGGTAAAGTTATTTCTGTTTCTATTTTGTCGAAAAGTTTGAAGAGATTTGGAGTTAGCACTTCTTTGAAGGTCTGACAGAATTCTGCACTGAAACCATCTGGCCCAGGGCTTTTTGGAAGGAAGACTGTTTCAATTTCCTTGGGGGATATAGGGCTATTCAGTTTTTCTACCTGATCTTGATTTAATTTTGGTAGATGGAATTATCAAGAAAATTGTCCATTTCTTTTAGATTTTCAAATTTTGTGGCATATAGGCTTTTGTAGTAAGACCTAATAATTTTTTTTTGGATTTCCTCAGTGTCTGTAGTTATGTCACCCTTTTCATTTCTGATTTTGCTGATTTGGATAGTTTCTTTCTGCCTTTTAGTTAGTTTGGCTAAGGGTTTGTCTATCTTGTTGATTTTCTCAAATAACCAGCTCCTTGTTTCATTGATTCTTTGAATAGTTTTATTCATTTCTAGTTGATTTATTTCAGCCCTAATTTTGATTATTTCCAGAATTCTGTTCCTCTTGGGTTTATCTGCTTCTTTTTTTTTTTCCTAGGGCTTTCAGTTGGGCCATTAAGTTGCTTGTATGAGATGTTACAAATTTCTTTTTGAAGGCACTTAAGTGCTATGAATTTTCCTCTGAGCACTGCTTTCATTGTGTCCCATAAATTAGGGCATGTTGTATGTACCTTCATTTTCATTGAATTCTAGGAAGTCTTTAATTTCTTTCTTTATTTCTTCCTTAACCTAGCTGTCATTGAGTAGCAAGCTGTTCGGTTTCCATGTGTGTGTATAAGCTTTAAGTTATTTCTATTGTTGTTGATATCCAGCTTTAGTCCATGGTGGTCAGATAGAATACAGGGGATTATTTCAATTTTCTTGTATTTGTTGAGGCTTGCTTTGTGACCAACTATATGGTCTATTTTGGAGAAGGTCCCATGAGGTGCTGAAAAGAAGGTATACTCTTTTGAGTTTGGGTGAAAAGTTCTGTAAACATCTATTAGGTCCATTTAAATATGGGCTTCTGTAAGTGCCTTTATTTTCCTATTTGGTTTCTGTCTTGATGATCTGTCCTTTGGTGAGAGTGGGATGTTAAAGTCTCCCCTATAAAGGTGTTGGGATAGATGTGTGATTTAAGTTTTAATAATGTTTCCTTTATGAATGTATGCACTCTCGTATTTGGGACATAGATGTTCGGAACTGTGATGTCTTCTAGGTGGATTTTTCCTTTGATGAGAATGAAATGTCCCTCCTCATTTTTTTTGATTAATTTTGGTTGAAAGTCTATTTTATTAGATATCAGGATAGCTACTCCAGCTTGTTTTCTGGGTCCATTTGCTTGAAAAAAAAAAACATTTTTCCAGCCCTTTACTCAGGTAGTGTTTATCTTTGTTGCAAAGGTGTGTTTCTTGGATGCAGCAGAAGGTTGGATCCTGTTTCCGCATCTATTCTGTTAGTAGTCTCTCTCTTTTTATTGGAGAGTTGAGTCCATTGATGTTGATAGAAAATAGTGACCAATGAATATTAGTTCCTTTTATTGTAGAGTTGTTGGTCTTACTGTGATTCATTGCTTGTTTTCTTTTAATTTTTGTAGGGACTTTATCTGTATTCAATGTTTTCTTGGGTATAGTTGTTTTTGTTGTATTGGAGTTTTCCTTCTAGTATCTTCTGTAGGGCTGGTTTGCTGTGTAGAAATTGCTTAAATTTAGTTTTGGCATGGAATATTTTATTTTCTCCGTCTATGTTTATTGAAAGCTTTGCTGGGTAGAGTAGCTTGGGTTGGTATCTATGGTCCCTTAAAGTCTGCCTGACCTCTGCACAGGCCCTTCTGGCTTTCATAATTTCTGATGAGAAGTCTGGTGTGATTCTGATAGGTCTACCTTTTTATGTTACTTGGCCTTTTCCCTTGATACTTTTAGTATCTTTTCTTTGTTCTATATATTTAATGTTTTGACAATGATGTGACGTGAGGATTTTTTTCTTTTTTCTGGTCTATTCTGTTTGGTGTTCTGTAGGCCTCCTGTATGTTTATGGACATCTATTTCTTTAAGTTGGAGAAATTTTCTTCTGTGGTTTTTTTGAAGATAATTTTCTGGACCTTGGAGACTGGAGTCTTCTTATTCATCAATTCCTATTATTCTTAGATTTTGCCTTTTCATGGTGTCTTTGATTTCTTGGATGTTTTGTGTTTGGGACATTAACGATTTAACTTTTTCTTTGAGAGAAGTATCAATTTCTGCAAGTGTATCTTCAGTGCCAAAGATTGTCTCTTCCATCTCTTGTATTCTGTTGGTGATGCTTACTTTTGTGGTTCCTGATCTTTTCTCTAAGTTCTCCAGCTCCACGGTTTTCTCTGTTGTGTTTTCTTTATTTATTCTAATTCTATTTTTATGTCTTGCACCATTTCCTTCTTCTGTTTGAATGTGGCTTCCTGTCTCTGTATGATGGCCTCTATTTTTTTTGTTTGTTTCTTCTCTATATGCCACTAATTTTGCCTCTACTTGTCCCTCTATTTGTTTGGCTATATTTGCCTGTGTTTCTTTGAGAACTTTGTTTAGTTCCTCTTTCTTATCCTCCACCTGGGAGGTCAATTCTTTGAGACCTTTGTTTGTTTCCTCTTTAACTGTCTGGATTTGCTTAGCTATTTCTCTGAGAGATTTGTTTGTTTCCTCTGTATGTGACTTTAATAATTGGATAAACATATCTTTAAGGTCATTTTCTTGTGTTTCCAATGAATTGGAGTATCCACTGATTTTGGGATTTGCTGGTGAAGCCATGATTTCCTGATTTTTGTTGGGTGTGTTCTTTCGCCTACCTCTGGCCATGTGCTTAACCATTACCTTCACTGTTTGTTCTTGGGTTCTGCAATTCAGATTGGTACCATCTTTCTCTGGCACCTTGAGAATTCTTCAGGGAGATGAGAGAGGTCCAATGGTTTCAGAGTGTGTGTTGGTGCTTCAGCTGTACCTGTGGTAGGAAAGTCTGAGGGCACAGAAGAGCAAATGAGGGTGAGTGTGTGCATGTGCATGGAAGTTTGCCTTGAAGAACAGGATGCTAAAGAACGTAGAGGCCTTCAGTGTGAGTAAGGGGCACCTTGCTATCACCAAAGGGGTTGGGCGCTGAAGTGATCGCATATGCTGGTGATGATCGCATGCACAAATTCTTTGAGTATGTCAGTAGCCCACGAGCTACTAGTAATCCTCTCTAACTGAGCTCAGGGAGTTATTTGCCTTAACTCTGATGGTAGCTCCACAGAGCCAGGGCTTACTTGTACCAAGAAACTCTCTGTTTCCTACAGTGGATGTGTGGGTACCCGGGAGATTGCTGATGTCTGGCTGCTAGCTTAGAAGCACCCTGGATCTGGGGCTCTCCAGGCACTTGGGGGCACATTCACTCTCTAGGTCAAATCGAAATGCACAGGGGTTCTTTCTGTTCTCTACTGGCAGGATTGGATCTGTTGAGCCAAATTTTCTCTCTGACAGCTCAGTGGTGTTGCAGCCCCTGTACCCAGTAGTCCAGTTGTAGCTGCAGAACTGGGGTGGTTAGGTGCCTGCCAGGAAGTCTTGTGTAGGCACTACTGTGGCTCAGCGCTTGGTGCCCCTGGTCAGTTTTGCAGGACCGCTGGACTTTGGTGGCTGCACAGCCACTGAGGGACTGAGTGGCTCGTACAGTCAGTCTTTATGGAGTTGGTAAGGCCAGCCACTCACAGGCGTGGGACCTAGGCAGGATTATACCATGGATCTCAGGCTCGGGGCACGAGTGATGCTGGCCGCTATGGCTGTGGTGCTAGTATTTCTGCCTCTGCTGTCTCAGTTCTCAGGGCTCAAGATATGTACCACTGGTGCTGTGGTTTGACTCCTCCAAGGGGCGGGAGGCCGGAAGAAGGAAAGTGCTCCTCTCCATTCACAGAGAAGTCTGCATCTGACCTAAATCAAAAAGTTCTCTGCTCCTGTGGTATCCCTCCTCCTTGAGGGAGCCACAGTGTTGATTTTCCGATTTCAGTTGCCCCTCCACTCACCAATTTCAGAGTTTCAAATCCTCTGCCTTTCAGAAACAGTGAGTGCTAATCACCGCCATCTTGGATCCCCCCCTATAAATAATTCTTACATCTCAATAAGATGACAACTTGAAGCAACAGAGCCATGGACAAATATTTGATAACATTTTAATAAAAATCAAAATGGGGATGAGTAGGAAATACATAAAATACTGAAGGAAACCAAGTGTTCTAGAAATATGAATTAAAATCAGAATAAGATAAACCTTTCTATCCATCGCAAGGGTAAAGAGTATTAGCACTTTGTGGGGATGAGGCTATGAGAAGCAGAGGGTCTCCTCTGCTGCTGGCCCGCATGTCAAATGGTGGAAACTATTGCACAGTTTCTTATCACACTAACTGTGAATCTTCCACATGACCTTGATGTTTTATTCCTAGGCACTGAACCCAGAGAAATGAAAGCAAACATTAAGACTAATACTTGTAACTTTAACTTAAAAAATTCAAACCAAGATCATACATATGATCTAAATCATTCTAAATCATTTTAGACAAACAAAATAGACCAGTACTTCTAAAGGTTGCTTACATTTTTAATATGATTTTCTTTCAGAAGAGAGGAGCTCAGAATGATACACTCATCATTTATATTCTTAAAATATTGCTATTAAGAGAAAAATAATTATAGAAAACTCCTGAAGACACTATGAAACACTAAAAAGTAAATCTGCACAAGTGTAATAAAAAAGTCAGAAAATAAAATAAAATTAAGAAAAATCACTAAGTCCATGGTGTTATTTCATTAAATAGTACTAAGACATTCAAGATTGGTTTTCAGGAACATCTCATAAAGACGAGGGTCAAAATTAGGCAGCCACACATGAACTGGATGTCAGAGAGCTGCACATCATCTTAGTCCTCACTCGGCCCTGCTGTCATCTGGATGAATTTGGTCATGTCTCCATGTCCTCTGGAGTTCGCACCAACTGCATTCATGTTCTGATGGACCAGCTCTGTTATTGGCCACCTTCACTTCTTTTGTTGTTGTTATGTCTTTGTGCAAGACTTTACTAAATGTCTTTGTGCAAGATTTTATTAAATAGGTCAACATCCAGCCTCCCGATGCAGCTGCCAAGACCCTGTTATGCTGTAGGCACTGGCTGGGGCATGGCAGGTGGCTCTGGCTTTTCACCCTTCTCTTCTGAGATGGGAGTGGTGGGCAAGATTTCATCTTTTGGTTCCACAATGCTCACATGATCAGGCAGAGGCTTCTTGGGGCCAATCTTACCACTTGGGTCCCAGGGCAGCATGATCTTCTTCACTTTGATGCCCAGCACACCTTGTCTGAGACATACATGGCCCATGGCAGAATCAACATAGTAGTTAACAGGGTCTCCACTGTGAATCATCAGACCATCCAAAAACTTCATGGACTTGGCCCTCTGTCCTCGGAGCTTCCCAGACACCATGACTTCTCAGACCTTGTCCCAGTCTCTGTAATGAATCGAAGCACACCATAGCTCACCCTTCGCACAGCAAGCCCTCCTAGGAGTTTGTAGTGTAGAGACTCTGCCTGTGCAGAGACCTCCTGTGGCCACCTTTGCTGCATAAAGCTCTACGTTGCTTTATGCTCTACCTTCAGGGAAGCCGAACCTCTTCTGGACCACTGCAGTCGACTCTCTGATCCGAAGACCCTTCTCCCAAAAAACATTCTGTGTTCTGGTGGCTAAAATAATGATTTCTGTTCTGGTTGGTGTACCTCGGACTTTGACTCCAGAGTAGCCATCTTCAGCTAACTCCTGAGTGAGAAACTCATTCAGTTCAGCTTTGAAGATGCCACCAGCCACAAACTTTCCCTTCTTGGAAATCTGTACCACCATCTCGCCATGGCAAGCTGCCAAGAAGAAAGCCACCTTCACTTCTTGAAATACTTTCTAATGGCTCAAATGTTCTTACTGGTGTTGCTATTGCTTTATTGTTACCCTTTAGGGAGGCTAAGAGCTTCCTATCATTGAAGTGTAGAATAAAAATTGAAGGCAATCTTGAACCCATGAAGCAGTCTTGAGTAATTGACACAAAGAAAGAAAATTTGGAGGGAAACTGCTACTAGATGGTTTTGCCATCCCCATTTTCAGACCAGACTACTGATTTCCATACCAGGATCACTACAGACCTCCACCCAAGTTTCTCCTGGCTTGGCTTTGTCTATGCATAGTTCACCATCTTTACATCTCTAAACCTGCACTTGTTGTTCACCTTGTTATAGACATAGCCATTGAAGGTAGGTAGATACGTGCTCTAAACTGACCGTAGATAGTATTGGCGGTTGATAGCTGCTGAGGTGGGTGAGGACACTTATTTTTTAATCTCTGGTAAGCTTGCCTCTCTCCAGTAGATTGTACCGCTGCTAAGAATATATAGGTAGTTGTAGTTAGACACAGCAAGTTAATATTAGAATATGAGAGAAAAAATAAGAACTTATATGGGAGCTAGGTTTGGGGGGGTTTCTAGGAGGAGCTAGACGCTAGGGAGTGAGTAGGATCAAAATTAATTCTATACATGTATAGAATTCTATACATGTATATAGAATATATATGCCAAATTCTATACACATATATAATTATCAAAGAATAAATACAAATATTTAATATTACTTCTCTCAACACAAATTTCATTGCCTTGACAGTTTGGATAAGCTATGTTAGGTCAAGGTAACAATGGAACCTACCTAACATGTACAAATGAAATACATTTATTTCCTCCCATTTCTGCTATTCCTGTCCTATATTAAGTTGTGTAATTCACACTTCAACTGACAGCTACAAAATCAACTGTTCTAGAAACATGAAGCCTTTGTCTAATAATTCTTCCCTTATATTTCAGAAACATAAATAATTGAGTCTTAAAAGGAATGCTATCTTTGCTCTGTTTCAAAAGAACAAAGAGTAGGTATCTTTTCTACTTCTTAAAAAGCCCTTTACATCATAGATCAAATCACTTACCTTTGAAGAAGACAATATTAATATTTCCTTTTCATCTTATAGCACTTATGCAGACATTCAGATGACTTCCACAATCTGCAACTTAGATGTAAATTCATGATAGTCTTTAAAGATGTGGTTCTAACCATTTCTCCCTTAAAAACTATACAAAAGCATGTCAAATGACTGCTTGTCCTAAGCCATCTATCTAGTCAGCTGATGACAGTTTGAATCACTGGAAGGAGAACTTGATGTTCAACACTTAATAGAGCTTAATACAGCTCCCAGTCATGGCTTAAAAACTGTCTCTTAGTAATGTCAGAAGCTTCACCTGAAAGTATCACCAGAATGATCTTCAAAAGGTGATCTGAACAAATAGGACACCAATGAATATGCCAAACTTCAGAGGGAGAACCAATCCACCAGGCCTCAAACCTATACAAAGAACTACAGGAAAGTGAGCAAACATGAGATGGGAGGGGTGGCTCCCCCCAGGGAAGTGCACACCAACTGCTTGTCCAGTGCCAAACAGTCAGCCCTGAAAACATACACACTAATAGCATTGTATGGATAGAGCAAGTTACATTTAGGAATAAACATCCTCTACATATATACATACACATAGATATACATGTACGTACACATATACACATACATAAATGCATGCAATAAGAAAGTGAAAAAAAAGAAGTCATGAATTTAAAGGAAGTGGGGAAGGGTTTGAAGGAGGAAAGAGAAGGGAGAAGTGTTGTAATTATATTACAATCTAAAAATAAGAACAGTAAGAATGAAAGAAACCAGAAACAAAAACCTCAAGGAGGAGGCAGAAAGGTGGCTGAGTGCCTGCTGCCATTCCCAGTGACCTGCTGGAATACAAGTGGAGAGACAAAGACTGACTTTATTCTTTACAGCTGGGCTGGTTTTCTCTGCTTTTCCCCAGTGACTTCTGCGGAGCAAGGTTTGTTAGCGTCGCTCATTTGGCAGTAATAATCTTTCTAAGTTTGGCAAGATTGAAGTAATTTCAAATGGTTTTCAAGGCTCACTTTCAATTCACATTTAAATTGCTGCATATGAAGCATGTAAAACACTTGTTTCAATGAGAACATGACGCTCACATTTAGTATTTACACAATATGAAATAAATCATGTCAGAATTAATAAGGTCTAATTCTATTAATGTCAGAAAAGATTAACACAGGTTCTCTCTTCTAAGCAGACCTACCCTGTTCCCTTTGAATTATTCTTGACAGTGTTAAAATTAGACTAAGCCTACAAATAAAATAGGCCAGCATATAAATTGGAGTAATAAATTAGGACATTGTGTAAATAAAGAGAGGTATCTGCGTTAAGAATCTACATTTGATTGAAAATCCTTAGACTGTTTGTCATCAGTATCAACCCACATTACCGTATCTGCGGATGATTCTAGAAGTTACCGTATGGAGCTTGTTTCTTGATTGTGCCTGTTTGTTGATTTAGTGGATTTAATGTTTAGATTGGAAAATTAAAATATTAATGATAACTAAGAGACACTATGGCTTAGGAAGTGGACATGATTTAATAATGCAATAAAATGTAATTTGCTTGTCAGATTGATCACTGTGATCAGAAGTAGCCAAGCACACACCTTAAGCCCAGTAATTTGTAGAGTGAGCAAAAATCGCCTGCGTGCACTTTAACTTGAATTATCCTTTTTATTTCCACGCTGCTTTCCATTTGCTTCCCTGCAGAGGTTATGACACTGGGGACGCTGTGCCTTTAGAAAGACACAAAATAAGATGTCTGTTTAATTTAACCTTTTGCTGAACTTTTTCTATCAAATCATGAAAAAGAATTGCTTTCATATGCACAAATGTGCTATTATTTTAAAATAGTGTTAGCATTCCCATTGGGAGCCGATGATACTGTTCTGTATCTCATAATGTAAAATACAGATCAAGCTGAGCAGATGAGGAGAGAAAGGAAGAGCTGAAGTTACTTGGATGATTTAAAACTTCACCATGATTTCAATGGACAGAGGAAGGGCATTATAAAGATATAATCTATTATTATATTGCTAAAATACTTTTATATTTTTTATAGTCTAGTACACATGATTTCATGTAAATTTATCAAAATAATTTATATAAACTACATTTTAATTTGAAGAATCAGGCTTGTTTTGGTTATGAATTATAAGTTTATTTTTCAAATTCTCATGAGGCTTCAAGTATTCAATTGAAAAGAACATAATCGGAAATTTACAAATTATTTTAAGATCTAAGAATAAATTGCTTGTTTTATATTGTATTTTCATTATATATAAATGATATAGATAGTACGTATCATTTGCTTTATATATAATATATTTAAGCAGTCAAATAATTTTTTGTGAGAAAATAGAGGGCTGGCCTATAGAGCAAGTTGATGAGGTTACAGAAATACTATTTACAGAATGATGCTGAATGGGAAACTTGTATTAAATGTTTGTTAATCATTTACTCTAAGTACACTAATTCTCTAGGCCTATAAATGTGATTGAATATACAATGATATTAGTACTGTCTTCACTAAAGCAACAATCTAATATGACATATGTATTTTGAGGTATATAAATGAGTGAAAACAATTAATAAAATGATTAAAATAGCTCTATGTTAAACATCATTCAATTAAAGCACCTGCCTTGCCAGGCTACAGAGGAAGAGGATCCAGGCAGTCCTGATGAGACTTGATAAGCTAAGGGGCAGATGGCAGGAGAGGAGAGCTTCTCCTTTCAGTAGACTAAGGAAAGGGGATAGAGGGAAAGAGGGAGGGAGGATGGGACTGGGAGGAGTTGAGGGAAGGGGCTACAATCAGAATATGAAATGAATAATTTATAAAAAATACAATAATAATAATAATAATAATAATAATAAACTTACAATAAAACAGAATTAGAGACCCAAAAAAGATGAATGTTCAGCATATGTGAGAAGCTCTCCCAAAGAGGTATCTCCTGTCTACACAGGGAAAAACTGCTTTCACATGAACTATACAGTAGTGTTTATAACAGGAAAAGCTTGAAGATAGCCATGAGTCTACTGTTAACAGAGTGTGTTGAAGAGAGGTGTGGCATATGTGTGTGTAGACTGTGTAGACGTGCCTGACTACACATGAGTACTGGAGGCCTAACACTGGCACTGACTATCTTCATCGATTACTTTACACCTTACTTTTGAAACAGGGTCTCTCATTGAGGCTAAAGCTCACTGATTGGCTAAACTTTCCAATGAGGCCCCTCATTTTCCAGTACCTGACTCAGTGTTGGCATTACAAGTATGTGCTGTCAGATACAGTTTTTGATATGGTGTTAGGGATTCCAAGTCAGGTCCTACGCTTGCTCAGCAAGAAATTCACTCACCAAACATTTCCTGGTCTCCAATATTGATTCTGACACTAAGAAATATTATTAAGAGGATGATTAATTCTTAATATATAATTAACTAGAAATTGAAATTATGCTTTTCAAGATATTGATGTCATTATTATATAAAGAAAATCTTACATATACTAAGTGAAAATGGGAATAAGGATAAAAACCATTATATTGAGAAGAGTATTGATGTATTTCTTAACACAGAGACATTATGTCAAGGTCAAATTGTCAAATTGAGCTCAACTTGTAATCTTATCCCTCTGCAGAGAAATGCATATATGTGGACACATGGACACACAGCACATGTACATGGCTGGGAAAGATAAAACATAATTGCATGCACAGAAGACACATCATATACACTGTTTTCATTGTTGTAAGACTCACTATAAGATGGTTTCAAGGACCAAAATTAAAAAAAAAAAAGAAAATGGACTAATGTTCAACAAGGCTCAATATTTACAGCCACAGACAATTTCTAAAACTGATAAAGGTATCCAAAACTAGGGATGGGTTTCACTTTCCTATGGCTTAAGTAAAAATCACTTTAACTCCTCTGGCTTACAGCCATACCCTTGTGAGTTAGCAGATGGAGATGTACTTAGTATGATAGGCCCCTAGGCTCTTTGACCTTTCAAGAAGTTGCAGAAATCCAGAGAATCAGGTAGGTCTGGAGAACTTTAGGGTTTACATCACATACATTTGCAATATCTAATCGCTGAAGCAAGTTCTAAGGCCAAAGCTATATAGTAAATATTGGAAGAATACATATGAGTGTGGAAGTTGGGAATTGAGATTCAATGGAAGCCATTAATGTACCAGACATGTTCTATTAACATAAAAAATTTTGCCCTTACATTAACTACCCAGGCCCTTCACATGTACATGTATATGAATGGACTCTTACATGAATGTCCATATGATATACAAGCACACTTACATCATAAAAAGTAGCCAAAATTAGTCTTAAACTTTCTTAATCATGAATATTAATGTGCAGAACATGTCTTCACATGTACACTAATACACTCTGTGAAGGATGAGAAAATTGATATTTATAAAGGTCATCACATGAGAAAAGATTAATAAGACTCTTCAGCTGAAGAGAAATAACAGATATGAATCTAAATAATTTTAAGGCAACTACACCAAGCAATACCAGTTGAAAACCATGATAGGTTACTAGCACTTTTTTTTTTTTTTTTCATTTTAGGTAGCAAAAAGAAGTATGGACCATCATATTTAAGACCTATGGGGAAATTTTGAAGAAACTGGGTAACATCATATAAGAGGGACATAAAGATGGCAAAAGGAAGACTATGGCAGGTATCCAATCAAAGATATGTTCTAGACATGACATAGATGTTGCAGTTATGAATTCACTGCAATTGTGTTTGTATTAGACTTACACAAGATTCAGGCTGGTGACATTTTATCATGTTTGGAAAAGGGTAATGGCACCCATCTCTCCATGAGAGACTTGGAAGATGATGGTTGTTAAAAGAGGAAGTATAATTTTTCTCGGTGGTGTATTCAATAGTATTTGTGAAGTACAAAAGTGTGAGCAAAGTTGTCTTTGCTCCAGTAAATACTCTCTCACCCATGCTTGGGCAAGAAACTCTAAATAATTCAGAATATACAAGTAGAAGGGGTATTTGTTTGGGAGGCAGGATTCTGGTAGGAGAGTAAGAGGGTGAAAAGTGGCAGGAAAGAGGACAACTACAATTTATTATAGAAATGTATTTAATTTTATATAGTAAGAAAACTTCATAAATGTATTCTTACATAATGCTTTTTAAATTTGAGAATATTTTATTACCAATTCAAAATCAAATAATTTTAGCTTTAATTTGAGAATATTAGGTTTTTTCTACCCATTCACAATCACATAATTTTCTCTCAACAAATATTAGAACATTTAAATATAAACTATTTTATGAAACTCACAGAATCTCTATTAAAATGTCCCTTGAGTTTCCCTTGTTTTTTGTTGTTAAAATACCCAAGAAAGTAAAGTGGAGTTCCTCTAGTCAAAAGAACATTACTAAAAAGTAAGTATGAAAATGCTTACAGCTTTCTGGGAACAAATCAGGCCAAGGCATTGCTTTCTTTATTGGTGCCCTAGGACCCATGTGGGACGGGAATCCAAGAGTTTAGTTATGCTTGCTCTTGCCCATGGCTAATTTTATTTATCCTACAGCCAGCATTAACTCCCAGCTTGGATCATATGGGGAAGAGAATAGCATAGTTCTCCAAACTATTGTTGAGTTTTACTGCTGTTTTATTTGCCAAGAAGTTTGATCTTTCTTTGGTTCTTTGGTGGTCTGACACAGAAAGGGCATATCAAAGTGTCTGTCACACATATTTTTGTGCACAACGAATCCATGAAGAAGATAGAAATTGCACCCTCAGCTCAGAACAAGCTTGACAGCTAAGAGGCCAGAACAAATCTCGACAACGCAAGAGCCAGCTCAGTAAAATAGTGGTTCCTTTGTCAACTCACAAGTATGAGAACATTTTATTATTGTTGTAAGTCAACTTCATGGCTCCTTTTGCGTTTGATCATGACATCAGCAGATCATTTTTCCCCTGTAAATTTTAATAAAGGTTTTGTTATAAATGAAAAAAGAAAACATAGCTACAAAGATGTGATATGAATTAAGAGGAGACAGAAGGTACTCTGTGTTGAAGAGTTTGCAGCCTTAGAGGGTATGGTGTTTTTAATAACACTCAATGAGCTTCATGCAAGGCTGAGTTTAAGCAGAGGTCAATGTTGTTCATTACTTGTTGCAATGCGCTAATCTTTACTATTGACATTCTTTCAGTAATGCTGCTCTTAATCCTAAACAGCTGTATAACCAAATTACCACACAGAGACTGGGATTTATTTAATTAACCTAGAACACAATGCTGGGCAATAGTTATCCATCCTAAACCTTCAAGTCTTCATAGTTTCCTAACATTTAGATTTCCTACATTATACTTGCTTTTAGTGATATATTAGGTCCAGTCCATCTCTCCACCTCGTTCCAAGATCTCTGCTCCTGAATCTGTCTCCCAGCTCTCTACTGCCCTTTGCCTCCCACTCTTTCCTGGCTTCTAGCTCCTCCCCTCTCCCCCCCCCCAACTCCTTCCTCTCTGTTGCTCAACATTGTGGCTGGTTGTTTTATTTTGTCATGTTTACACAAAGTTGAGGTGATGCTTAGAGAAAGTATCACAATGTAATGTCGGATTGAAACCAGAGAGTGGGGGAGAGAAATCAACATTTGAATGAACAAGGTTAAGGTGTATACATTTCAACAGAATGTTATACCAACAATTACTGAGTAGCCAGGAGTTAAGGCTTCACTGTGTTCTACCTCATTTGAATATGTTAAGACAGCATTAGGCAAATAAGGGGATTAAGTAATGAAAACTGGGGTGATCTTCCACTTACTGCCACTCTATTTAGTACCCCTCCACAATTCTAAGTTAAATACATCCTTTTTTTTCTTTTTTTAAATTTATTTACTTTATTAATTACAGTTTGTTCACTTTGTATCCTCATAAGGCCCTCCCTCCCTCCCAGTCCCATCCTCCCCTCCCCCTTCTTCACACATGTCCTTCCCCAAGTCCACTGATAAGGGAGGTCCTCCTCTCCTTCCTTCTGATCTTAGTCTATCAGATCTCTTCAGGAATGGCTGCATTGTCATCTTCTGTGGCCTGGTAAGGCTGCTCTCCCATCAGGGGAAGGTGACCAAAGAACAGGCCAATCAGATTATGTCAGAGGCAGTCCCTCTTCCCATTACTATGCAACCCACTTAGACACTAAGCTGCCATGGACTATATCTGTGCAAGGGTTCTAGGTTATCTCCATACCAGGTACTTGGTGGGAGTATGAGTCTCTGGGATGACCCCTGTGTTCAAATTTTCTGGTTCTGTTGCTCTCCTTGTGGGGTGCCTGTCCTCTCCAGATCTTACTATTTCCCACTTCTTACATAAGATTCCATGCACTCTGCCCAACAGTTGGCCATAAGTCTCAGTGTCTGCTTTGATAGTCTGCAGAGTAGAGCCTTTCAGAGGCCCTCTGTGGCAGGTTCCTAAGTTGTTTCCTGTTTTCTTCTTCTTCTGATGTCTATCCTCTTTGCCTATTGGGATGGGGATTGAGCATTGTAGTCAGGGTCCTTTCTCTTGATTAGTTTCTTTAGATGTACAGATTTTAGTAGGTTTATCCTATGTTATATGTCTGTATGAGTGAGTATATACCATGTGTGTCTTTCTGCTTCTGGGACAGCTCACTCAGGATGATCCTTTCCAGGTCCTACCATTTACCTGCAAATTTCATGATTTCCTTATTTTTCATTGCTGAGTAATACTCCATTGTGTAGATGTACCACAATTTCTGCATCCATTCTTCAGTTGAGGGGCATCTGGGCTGTTTCCAGCTTCTGGCTATTACAAATAAAGCTGCTACAAACATGGTTGAGCAAAAGTCCTTATGAAACTGAAAAGCTTCTGTAAAGTAAAGGACACCATCATCAAAACAGAACGACTGCCTACAGATTGGGAAAGAATCTTCACCAACCCTTTATCTGACAGAGGGGTAATATCCAGTATATATAAAGAACAAAAGAAGCTGAAAAGCAGCAAACCAAGTAATCCAATTAAAAAATGGGGAACAGAGCTAAACAGAGAACTCTCTGTCGAGGAACATCGAATGGCAGATAAACACTTAAAGAAATGCTCAATGTCATTAGCCATTTGGGAAATGCAAATTAAAATGACCCTGAGATTTCACCTTACACCCATCAGAACGGCGAAGATGAAAAACTCAAGTGACAGTACATGCTGGAGAGGTTGTGGAGAAAGGGGAACCCTCCTCCACTCCTGGTGGGAATATAAACTTGTACAACCACTCTGGAAAGCAATCTGGGGCTTTCTCAGACAACTAGGAATAGCACTTCCTCAAGATCCAGTCATACCACTCTTAGGCAAATATCCAAAAGTGGTTCAAGTATACAATACATCCTATTTTTAAAGACACTTCTAACACCACCCTGTACTAGATGAATTGCCACAGCACACTGAGAGGTATATAAGGCAATAGAGTAAGACCTACTGAAAGAATTTTGCTTTTGGCAGTTCACTAGAATTTTTCTAAGAGGTACATGAATTTTATAGGTTAGTGTTCATAGCAACGGGTTTCAATCCACTCCGTACCCAGAGCTTCACTCACTCACCTGTGCAGTTGTTTGTGTTTAGAAGCATTCACATTTTCTGATTTGAAGTTGTAGAGCTATGCAAATTTATCAGTCAGACAATATTGATTGAACATGTCAATAGATTTCCCTATTCCTCTATGCATTTGTAAACATGAATAAAGGCAGAATATCTACTGGATAAAAACAAATTATGCATAATATTTCAGCAAGGTATGCCTTAAAAAATCAGGTAGAACATCCCAATGAGGACTACTGAGATTAAAACACAAAAATCCCATTTGAGAGTCAAATACAAACTTTCTATTGGAAATTAATTGAAACTCTTCCTATGCATTAAGAGGATAATATTTCAGAGCACCAGTTCTTCATTAACAGTGATGCTGAGGATAGCCAGTATAGCTTGGATTAACTAAAATCTGGACTTGGTTCAGTGTCATGATCCACTACAAAAGTGCATTTTCTTTTTGCTTTAGGGGCTTGTGTACTTTATCTTGTGAACCATAGGCCCCAAAGAAAGATTGTGTCTCAAAACAACAGTGAAAAAAAATGTTTGGCTTTTGAGGAGCTGCATCCACATGCACATGCAAATGTGCATGTTCTCTAAACAGAGCATGTTCCATTATCCATTTTCTATTGATGTAATGCAGCCTGGCTCTAGGATCACTGCCACATTAAGAATAGTAGATGTAAAGCTTAAAAAGTTAAAAAAAAGTATTTAATATTTCAATGGAAGTGAGGAAATTGAAAAGGAAATAACTAAGTGTTCTAGGCTTAGATATTTACTACAGGGCAGTAGTTGGAAAGAGCCTGTTGATAGGGTTGAGGCGGAATGATGACTGAAAGCTATATTGTTAAAAAAGCCATGTTATTCCATGAGTCATTAATATATAGTATTTTTGGGATGATGTAAGGATCGATTAAATGAAGATGTTTCATGGTCACTTTAAGACCCTCCTTGAAGACCAGAAGGTAATTGGATTTAAAGTGATACCTATGTTTTTGCTTGAGGTGGCTCCATAGATCTGGAATGAGTGAATTTGTAGAACTACAACAAAGCACAAATGGATGGACTTAGGAAAATATCCCCTGGCAACTTCTGAGACACACAATTTCAACAAGAAACTCAGAGATTACAAATGATAATGGGGCAAATACTTTTTCACTGCCTCCTACCCCAGCAATAGGTAGAAATAGGGATTTACTCCTTACTACTCACTTGTGGCTTGAAGTGGTTATAAAAAGATTCTGAAAGAATCAAAATAGATGCTTAGACTCATAGCCAAACTTTGGGCAGAAGAGGGAGATAGAAAGACCTGGAGGGGACAAGAGCTCCACAAGGAGACCAACAGAACCAATTCATTGGCCTGCAGAGATCAATGAATCAACCAAGGATTATGTGTGGAGGGAACCGAGATACCATACTCAGATGTAGCCCATGGGCAGCCCAGTCTCCATGGGTATTCTCTAGTAAGGGGAACAAGGGAAATCACTGGCATAAACTCAGTTGCCTGCTCTTTGATCACCTACCCCTTGAGAGGTGGCCTTACTAGGTCACAGAGAAAGAGGATACAGATTGTCCTGATTAGACCTGATAGGCTAGGATCAGACAGTAGGGGAAGAAAACCTCCTTTATCAGTGGACTAGGGGAGGAAATAGGGGAGAAAAAGGGAGAGAGGGTGGGACGAGGAGGAGATGATGGAGGGGGCTACAGTTGGGATACAAAGTGAATAATTTGTAATTAATAATAATAATAATGAAAAAATGTAGAAAGGAATAAATATTCCAGTTCAGATTTCTGCATGCTTACAAATGCTCAGATTATTATTGGTGAACTAGAAGAGAGACTCTCCATCAACTTGTACAAAGTTATATTTATTTGGGGAGTGGGTACACATTCCATAGTGGACTTGTGCCTCAGTCAGAAGACAACTTGTAATTACCACGTGGTCTCTGGGAGTCAAATTCAGGTTTCCAGTCTTGTATTAAGTGCTTTTATGTGCTGAGCCATGTTGTCAACCTCTCAAGTAACAGTTTTTCAGATGAAGATATCATGGTCTTATTAACCAGCACAACAGGCAATTGAAATAAATTGTCTGAAGTTGGTAGAAGAGTAGCATGATGTGCTGATTCATGTGGCTTTCAGGAGCATATCAGCATATCAAACATGAGGGAAAGCAATATATGATCAATACTGTTTAACATTTAATAGAAGTATTTAATTTTATATTAAAATAATTTAAGTGGTGTGATTATATCTCGCAGCTTACTTTTCTTTTACGCAACACATTGTCCAGAATTTCACTCTGTAGACGAAGCCTACTTGTAACTCAACATACAGAGTTGGCTGTCTCTCTACTCATCGAAATCTACCTGGAATATCATCTTGAGTGCTGGGATTGTACGGATGACTCATCACACACAGCTTTGCATGAAATCTTGGCAGCTTCCTAATTCTTCAGGACAACACTGAATCGGTAAGGATGTATTATTGCCCTAAACTCATTAAACTTCAATGTAATCACAAAAGACAACTAGACATACCCAGGATGTGGAATATTTAACTAACTGGAATTCTCAATTATCTATAATCTGAAAATAAATAAACCAAGTTTGATCAGGCGATGGCATTCACAGCTCACATCCTTGAACTCCTCCAGCAGCAGATGTACTATCTTGCTCTAAAACAGGAGAGCTAGAACTGCTCATGGGTGACTATATAATACTGTGGGGTGGGGGTGAATGCTCTGTCTATATACATGTATCAAATATTATTTGAGACAATTGGTTTTTTTGTTTTTTATAAGTAATAATAAATTTTTTATTTGTTATTATTATTTATTACAATTTATTCAATTTGTATTCTGACTGTGGCCCCTCCTTGTCTCCTCCCAATCCCACCCTCTCTCCCTCTTCTTTCCTAAAGCCTCTTCCTCTAGTCCACTGATACGAGAGGTCCTCCTCCCCTTCCATCTGACCCTAGCCTATCAGGTCTCATCAGGTCTGTTTGCACTGTCTTCCTCTGGGGACTGGCAAGGCTGTCTCACCAGGGAGAGGTGATCAGAGAGCTTGTTGATGCTTGCACCCTGCCTCACCCAAATCTTTAAATTTTTTTTTTATTAACTACACTTCATTCACTTTGTATCCCCCCCATAAACCCCTTCCTCCTCCCCTCCCAATCTTCCCCTTCCTCCCCCTTCTCCACGCATGCCCCTCCCCAAGTCCACTGGGAGTGTGGTAGAAAGATAACAAATTCAAGGTCATTTTGGGATACATAGCAAGTCTGAGTCCACCCTAGGCTATATCAGACTATATATATTTTAAAAATCCCACAAGAATATAAACAATATACATCTTGTTATCATCATCATAGATACTGGGCCATGGATCAAATAATATATATGTATATATATGCAGACAATAGATACATATATGGTATATATCATATATATGTATATATTTCTGGCACATAACATAAGTATGTGTCCTGTAAAAGACTCATCTTGAATTAATTTATGATTGTATTAACTTGAAAGAGATATTAATAAAATAGCATTGTTTTGTTCCTTTACTTGAATTATCCAATGTATTTATCCAACTTGTATTTTTGACATGTACACTTCAGGTTTAAAATCTTTCCTTTCAATTTTTCAATATGTGTTTTCGAGGCTTAAGTAAATCTAAGTAAAAGATGAAAATTATTCTCTTCTCTAAAAGGCTAAGGTCAGATAGAAGTGGAGGGGGGAGGACCTCCCCTATCAGTGGGAGTAGCATAGGAGGAGAAGAAGAAGGGAGGGTGGGACTGGGAGGAGACGCTGTAGGGAACTACAGCTAGGATACAAAGTGAATAAAGTGTAATAAATAAATAATAAAAAAGAAAAAAATATGAAACTTATTCTCATCTTCATTGCATTAACAGCCAAATATTTAACGATTGGCAAAAATGCAATAATAATAATAATAATATTAATAATAATAATAATCTTTAACCCAATTAACTTATTTTAAATATCATTAAACTTCTAAATTCACTGCCTTTCCTTTTCTAGTGTCTGTTCCAGAATTTTTTTTCAGTAGTTTTTATTCTTTGGCAAGCATATTTGGAAAATGCACAGATTGGGCACCAGTGTGGGAGGAATTATACAGCTAAAACACATTTCATGGAATGAAAACGGGTATTTCAATTCACTTCAGGGTTAATTATAGTCCTGTAATGCCCACATCCAGGCAGTCTGTGGATCAGAGACCAGGCTGAAAAAGTTGTCATCACAAGAATGACCTTCAAGGTGAGTGACTTACTAAAGCAAAATCTGTAGCAGTTGCAGCCTAAACTTTAGAACAAGGCATATGTGAATTAAGAGACACATTCTCAAATAGGTTCCTAGTAAATCCTGCCCTGTAAATTATAAATGTGTGATAAAAATAAAGTGTGATTGAAAAGCTGAGGGTAGACAGACACAAAGAGCCCACAGACCATTTAGGAATGATAATTTTACCATCATTACTAATTCCTAACAAGAACTCAGAGGCAGAAAGAAAAATCATTCTGGGGATGATACAAGGAATGTAAAATAGTTAAGCATATATTAAAGATTTAAAGTTTCAATTCCATAAACATCAATATATTTGGTTGTTTCTCTTGACACTATTCAAGCTATAAATTATGTACATACAAAACAATTTGTTACCTTCATGTCTGCCATTTTTAAACAGTAAATTTTAAAATGAAAAGTATCAAGGACAGTTTACAATTCTGCTGTAATTTTTCCTGGAAACAAAATATTTGAAAAAAGGAAGATGAATGATAAATACTCACTCTCTCTGTATCCATCATTCACATTTGATATGCATATGCATACATGTGCATAAATATATCTCTATAAATATGTGAGCATCATAGATCATTTTTATTGAGTACTGCCTTGGAAGAGGTGCTAAGCACTTCATGTGAATTATGACTTCATATAAATCATGATGTTTATTCTCTGTAACAGTCCTGTGAGATCTTTACAGCCATTGTCCCATTTTTGCAGTCTATGAGATCAGGTTGACTAGCTATCAAGTAGTTTGGTGGAATATTAAAGAGAGAACCTGCTGAGAAATTATATGTGGTTAATTTCCATGTCTTTTGTTCTTAAAATTTAGTTTATCAAATAAGTTAATATGCGAACAGTTTGTTCTTTTTATTCTGAATAGTTATACTAATAACACAAACACACATAAGTTGTAACTTATTACATTTAAAAATAGATATGCATATATTTTATAGACTCAAGGTATGTGCTAGGTACACATACATTTATTGTTTGTTTCTTCAACAGTCTACAGAACCAAGAAAGCCATGTAGACTACACTGGTATAGAATTTGATGGAAGTGTGGCTGCATTCTGTGGGAGAATGTATTGTTCTTCTGCTCACTAAGATCTTCACACTCTGTAGTGTTCAAAATTATAGGAACGGAAAGTAACATATGACAGTGTAAGAAACTAATCTTATTTTTGTCTCATGTTATGGCTTTTTTTAAACTATCATTGACTGCATATTATTAGTTATAAATTTGAGTTTTCAATGGAAATCTTTAAGAAAAGAACTAAAAATTTTCTCCTAGTGTTGTGAGTGAGCCATCAATCAGCCATTTTATCTCTGGGCCATTCTTTCAAGGCAAATCTTGAAGGATTATAAGCAATGTTTTATTGCCCTTTCTGATTGTGGTTCCATATGTGTGCCTTTTCTTTAGTAAGGTTTTGCTTCCGTCAGTTGCTATTGGAAAAAATCGTGATGCAAACTGCCCATAAACTAGTAGGAAATTCCCATGTATTTGGAGAGGGATGAGCTGAAGGAACATGAAAAAAGGAGAATGCACAGAAAATATGAAACAGCTATTAAGCCCTTTTTTTGTATTTTCCATGTCTTGTCTACCTCAACTGATCTCACTTTTGCGATTTCCAATTCTATTGTATAATTGAAAACTTATGATTGATTTAAATTAAAATTCATTTGTTCTCTCCTCAGGTGTTCTGGTGTCACAGGTTTATCATCTGCATTTGTTAAGATAAAATGGCCTGTGTGTACTTGGATAACCAGAAGCAAGCCAAACATTCTGACTGTCTACGATGGAAGTGGGACAGGGGAGTAGGAGAATAAGGATGAAGATTGGGCAGGATTTGATGGCAGTATTAAAGGGGAATGAGGAAAAGGAGAAATGAAATGGAGGAAAATTTGGATCACCAACTAAGAAAACATGGCATTCATTGATATCTTATAGGTATATTTTATTACTTATTCTTCTTTATCAAGATTAGCCACTGGCCTTATATTCAAATGAAAATGTGTTTTATAGTGTTTTACTCATCTGAGTCATATACTTTCCAGCAATTATGTTCAGTTTTTATTTTTAATAGTGTAAAAATATCATTTTCTAACAGGCCAGTGCTGCTAACTTGGTTCACTCCTTTGTATTATAAATCATAAACTCTTAGGCAAATATTATATCTCTTGCTTTATACAATCTAAGGCTTAGTCACAAAAATGGTAGGCAAGATTTCTTTCCACATTAATGTTTTATTTTAGTGGGCAAAGAGATAATAACCTAGCAACAGCTAAGATGATTGATCTTTACAAAGAGACCTAGCTTGTAAAATTGAAACTAAGGAATATACAGTATGTGACAACCAATATATAGCAGAGGAGGTGAGAAGGGTCAAAGTCTACAGAACTATTACACTGAGCCAGCCATGTGGTAATCTTGCACAAAAGCACCATCCTGTGTACTTTTACAAACAGATTTTACCAACTTACCACTGCAGAAGCATTTAAAACCAAAGTTATATTTCAGAGCATAAACTGCTTCTGTGAAGGTCAGTTCTTATTTCTGATATAATTATTTAATTGACTTTTTATATATTTCACAGATTCAGGGACTCAACTTTTATAAAATTTCTTATGATAAAAAGCCTAATAATTGGATTGAATAATAGCTGGAAGATAAACTCAGCTACAACCTGAGGACCCTTGAAGTACTCCTCTTTCATAAGATTCTAATCTCCTTTCTCTATGTCAGCACTAAAAACTACTGGTGTCTCCCATGCTGCAATTGGAGTGCACTAGAATACCAGAGATTGACATACCAGTTGGTTAGAAAAGCACCACACCACAAGGAAATGCTGAATCTACTTAAGCACAGGCTGCAATGACAAGTTAATAGGTGACCAGAGACATGTAGAGAAGAAAATTCAGAGCAGAGGGACTAGCAAAGACAGAAACACATGGTGCTTGGGGAGTTCTGCAGGGTCTATTAATCATTCAAGATATGGGACCTTCAGGCTTTGGCAGTTTTATACAGAAGAAGACTCTGACCCTCAGAAGACTCTGAGAGGACCATAGCTGGCATACAAAATGAATAAATTGTGATAAATAATAAATAAAAAGAAGTGAAGTTACAGGGATTTACCATTTCAGCCCTTGAGGACATTCAAATCACCTGAGACCATGCCTTGTGCCACACTCACCTAGCATCATCCACCCACTATGCATTCTATAACCTCAGCATGTTTCCTCTTCTTTCTCTTAGGCCATTTGTAAGCTGTTTAGGCATTCATTAATCCTTGCCTTAGCAATTTGCTGTATGTAAGGTAGCAATGGTATCTGTCAACAATGGATACAAGTGGGAAACTACTTGTCATTGAAAATGGCATCAACAGTCTTAAACATTATCAGGGAAATGTGGTTGATGTCATATTGAATGTAGGGGAGTAGCATGATGAAGAGACGTAGATCTTTAATGATGGAGTTAAGAACATTGAATTTTACTCTGGATGGGACAATCAATGTTGGATTTTGGTGAAAGGCTGACCATTGTTTAATTTAGTTTATTGTACTTCAGTGAGATACAAGTTACACTCTGAGAAACCCACTTTTTTTTTAATGCATTCTGTTTTAGTAATTTTAGCAAGTAAAAAAACAGTGATTTTTGCAAGTAACATTGCACAGGGACCAGGTGAATCGCTTCATGCTCCAATTTTAACATAGATTCTATAAAAGTGAGAACCTCACAATCACTTTCACAGAGCCATGAACTTGCTGCTTGGTTGAGAGTACACCAAAAAAGACAATTCATTAGAACAGGGGACCCTAGACTGCTTGTTCAATTATTTCATGAGAAATGCGGTTCGAATAGGAGAAGAAACGGTTGAAATGGCAAGGATCAATGAGATTATGGACATCTTTCAAAAAACATCAGGAGGTGTGTTCCTGATAACATGGCTGTTGCAGATACCTTTCTTCTATGTTATATTCTTCTATGCCTTAGTTAGGAAGTGAGAACCAAATGGATGGTCAGTTACAGCCCAGGAATACTAAATTATAATGAAATTTCTTTTGCTTGTAATGATGGCAAAAATCCAGTTGTCATACATGTTTTATTAAATGAATGGGAGCTCCTTATATTCAAGTCCTAGAAACTCCAGTGGCAACAGATGGTGAATTTAGTTTCAATGAAAAGCAGTTCAATCTTGAAAGAGTAAATAGACGGTCCTTTAACAGTGGTGCTAAGTAGCTTTCTGTTATTAAAGCAAATATCATCAATAGCTTATATGCAGGAAAGATTCTCCCTCATGATTCAAGAGGCATTGGTTATTCCAAGTTCAGTTGAACATGTTGATTGGATGCAATGTTGGTTCTTCTATGGTATCATGCAGCTAAGATGATTATCTGGCATGCTGGAAAGAAATAAAAAGGAAGAGAGGGGGCTAGTGTTCTGTCTTTAAGACATAGCATGAAAGTCTTAAAGGTTTTCTCAAGCCTCCACTTGCCCAATCACGGGATCAATTGTCCAAACAGAGTCCTTTGGAATATGTCTATTTAGATATTTAGTATCTAAATTATCACAATAGCAAACCACTCAGAATAGAAGAAATTAATAGAAAAACTTTTAGAAATCCATTAAATTGTAAAACCAAAGTACATTTATGGGTAATAAATATTTTAGGAATTTGTAACCTGTGTCCATATTTCTTCTCTTCCTCCTCACTCTCTCTATTTGAAAATTTATAAAGACCCTGGATTCTCACAATGAGGATA
This sequence comes from Psammomys obesus, assembly GCF_907164565.1. Classification (NCBI taxonomy): domain Eukaryota; kingdom Metazoa; phylum Chordata; class Mammalia; order Rodentia; family Muridae; genus Psammomys; species Psammomys obesus. The sequence goes on along the minus strand of NW_026592403.1, from coordinate 3,767,879 downwards.
GCAGCTCCAACTTTATAACACAATACACCTTTGCATTGCAGTAACGGATAAGACAGTAACAAAGTTGAGAAGAAAGAAACCCAGAAAGAAAGATATTTGATCACCAGAGACCTTATTTAATATTGCAATTAAAAGCTTTGAAAAGTACCCCCTCAAACAAGCATGCAGAAATTAAAGCAATTTGGAGCCAGTTGGGTGTAGTTAATTTTTAATTATCTCTGCTTTGTAATCTGGCCTTATTTAGTGGAAGCAGCTGGAAGGTAGACTCTACCAGAGGGTAAATCACTATTACTCTGAGAACAGGAATTTTAGAGAGCATTGTATAAAAATAGATAAGTAAGATTGAAATTATTCAAAATAACATTTTGAATCTTTGGTTTCTAAGTGTCATCCTAATGCAATTCTCTCTCAATAAGGCTAGGGTTGCCCAGAAATGAACAAAAGACATATTTCTTAATTCCTTCTTGTCCTTACTTGGGGAAATGAGTTCTAATCAAGAAGCAAAAATATTAATGTTCACCTATGAAGAATAAAAAAAATATACCAATTACAACAAGATTTACTCAACACTTTTAATTTAGATCAACCTCCATTCTTTAGTATTTAGGAGGTTTAAAATAAAACTTATAAATACTGCTATGAATTATTAGATAACTTTAAATCTTCCACATACTTAAGGCTTCACTGATTTGAACCAAAACCAGCAGTTCTATGCTTGAACTATACCAGTCTTTGAAAGGCAACAAAATAAGCCAGGGTGGCTTCATTCCCTCTCGAAGATTCCTTATAATATGAACAGAAACCATAGTTTTCCAATGATGTTCTACAATGGAGGGTGTTAATACTGGAATAGATGGAGTGGTAACTGAAACATGAAATTTAAGATATCAAATCTTTTAAAATATATAGTAATTATGGGTAAACTTATACTTAAATAAAGTCAATAAAATTATGGTTATGATATGCCCAAACCCTCTCCTGGTTCAGATTCTAGGGGATAGCTTCAAGAAACAAACACATTCCCAAAAAAAGTAAAAACAATGACTTCTCAGTAACATGGAAATAAATCAAGGTAAAATTTAAGTGCAGCAAAGATGTGTTGAGAGTTAGAGAGAGTGCTAATGTATAGACACAAGGACAATAAACATACTTAGTATACTTGTCTTATTTCATGATATTTAGCATTTGTAAACCAATTTCATATTCTCCAAGATGAGGGAAAAATACTATAATATAAATTTCAGCCAGAAGTGGATGCATCTGCCGGCAATCCCAGCACTCCCATGTTTAAGGCAAGAAGATTTTGAGTTTGAAACCAGCTTAGGTATATGAGATAAAGCAAGAATCCATCTCAAAAATGTAGCCAGTTATAGCTCCCCCCCCCATGTGTTTACCGTTCAAATGTTTCTAAATGAAGATGCTTGGGTCAAAAACATTATTTTATTTTCCCCTTAGAGTGTTTGTTGTTACTTGTATTCGTTTATATATGCACTTGTCTTTCTGAGATGGCTTTGCTGTTAATCAACAGCTATACTAAGGATGTGCTTTACCTTAAACAATTCCTAGACATTATTTAAAAGAAATCGATAACAAAAGTACCATGCAGTAGGATTGTTGAACATAAAAAGTAGGCTGTACTCCCATGGAGGTATTAAATTCTCCATTTTTACCTCAGTCTAATGTCTACCCCAACCCCCAGAATGTTGAACTTATTGTTCAAATATGTGAGTGTTTTCATTATAACAGTTAAATCTAGAGTCAATTTGCTGCTCCATATGTTTCCAATTTTCTTCCCCTTAGCTCATGGAAGTCTGGCTTCATAGAGGAAATGTCATGTCCAAGAAGCTGCTGGGAGGCACTTTTCTTGGAAAAAGGAAGTAATGTGTTTTTTTTTTTAATTTTATAGTTCATGAACTGACTTCTAAAGATTTAAATTCATTTCAAATGTATGAAATCACCAAGTTCAAGAACGTTCTAATATTGCCAAAGAGTTCTTCCATTTCAGATCAGAATGATGTCATAGCATGAAGCTACAGGCAGACAAACAATACAACTACTGAACAACAAAAAAAAGCTGAATTTCCAGTACTTTTATTTGTTGTAAATACCTTAAATGGAAGCCAAAATGCTTGTCAATCCATGATATCATATTTCCCAGTAATTCTAGAACAAAGTTAAAGCATTTCAAGTAAATTTGTTTAATAACCTTAAAGCACATTTGAATATATTAAGATCATATTCTTCAGTGAAGTCCTTCCAAATCTCCATAAATAGCATGTGTACATTTTGTAACTTCTACTTAGATAGTAAATCATCAGTCTGGGGAGATTTCTTAGTGGATAAATCACATGTTTTAGAGTGTGAGGAGCCTATTTCAGATCCCAAGGACCCGTGGAAACATCTTTGTGCTTCCAGCACTGAGGAATGAAACAGAGATAGGCAGATCCCTGAAAGCTTGCATACCAGATAACCTCTTTGAAATGGTTACGTTCTTTGTCAATGAGTGAGTGATTCTGTCTCAAATAGTAGAAAGCACTTGAGTACTGCCACATATATACACATATATGTACACATAAACATGTGATCATATTATGTGTGTGTATATATATGTAATATATACATATATGTTCATAGGTATGTTAATATATAGGCACACAACATACACACATACATGATTATACATACACCCCTCTATTTCCCCACACACCAAGGGAACCCTGTCTCTCTCTGTCTATGTCTGTCTGTCTCTCTAAGAGAGTTCAAGCATGAAAAGACTGAAATATTATTATTATTAAAAATAATCTCTAAGAGAGAGTGAAAGCATGCAATTGGTCATGGAAAGATTACTGTAGAGGAGTGAGGACAGAGGGAAAGAGAGAGAGAGGGAATACTCAGAGAATACATTGGGTATAAAGTCGTTAAAGCCATAATCCTTACTAATCCCTGCTGTTCTGATGGGTAATTTTGTGATTTAAAAACATGTGTAATAGTTCCTTTAAATATAAAAATAAGTGCTAAGTTTGTAATTTTTTTAAAAAAATAGAGATCATTCTAAAAACACAAGAAACAGTGGCTAGTAGCAGAATTAGGCAACACACAAAGGCTTTCTTATTTTTCCCTCTGTGTTTAATAAGTTGTTGCTTCACAATTATTGAAAACTAATCCATAAAATGAGTTTTTCCAGATATCAGAAACCTATTTTTAATCACATTTAAGAGAATAAATTTCTATGGCAACTGAGATTTATTCTTTTGCGGGAGAATTCAAAAGTGTTCAAAAAATGGTGAAACTACACTTTAAACTAGAATGGAAGTGCATTTAATTAAAATTTTAATCATGCAAGATAGACTTTTGACCTCCCTACAGAGATGAGCAATGTTGAAGAGATTCTGTATTCTCTTTGTTCCATGCATGCCAGTGTTCCTTTACTTAAAACTGTGTCTCCCTCAGCATGCCATCGAACAGCAACTCCGAGGTTGGATGCTCAACACTGGAGCCTATGTTGAGTTACCCACTGTTAAGATGCCAATTCCATTTTAGAAACATATACATTTGTCAGTATATCTATACTTTTCTGTTTTAGAAATATTTTTTAACTTTTATTAATTACATTTTATTCACTTTGTATCCCCCCATAAAGTGGACTTGTAAAACCCTCCCCAAGTCCACTCATAGGGGAGGTCCTCCTCTCCTTCCTTCTGATCCTAGTCTATCAGATTTCATCAGGAGTGGCTGCATTGTCATCTTCTGTGGCCTGGTAAGGCTGTTCCCCCCTCAGGGGGAGGTGATAAAAGAGCAGGCCAATCAGTTCATGTCAGAGACAATCCCTGTTCCCATTACTTGGACACTGAACTGCCATGGGTTACATCTGTGCTGGCCAACTGCTGGGCAAAGTGCATGGAATCTTATGAAAGAAGTGGGAAATAGCAAGATCTGGAGAGGACAGGAGCTCCACAAGGAAAGCAACAGTACCAAAAAATTTGAACACAGGGGTCTTCCCAGAAACTCATACTCTAACCAAGTACCATGCATAGAGATAACCTAGAACCCCTGAACAGATGTAGAAATATTTTTTGTGTGGTTCCTGTTCCCTCTAGGTCCTTTTATCTTCCCTTTCTTCCATAAGACTCCCTGAGCTTTGTCCAAAGTTTGGCCCTGAGTCTCAGCATCTGCTTCAATCCCCTGCTGGTTGGAGTCTTTTAGAGGACATCTGGTGTAGACTCTTCTCCCTGGTGGGGTGACCTAGCCAGCCCACAGAGGAAGAGGATCCACACAGTCCTGATGGGACCTCATAAGCTAGGGTCAGAGAGTAGGGAAGGAGGACCTCCCCTATCAGTAGATTAGGGAAGAGATATAGGGGTGGAAGAGGGAGAGAGAATGGGACCAGGAGAAGATGAAGGAGGAGGCTACGACTGGGATACAAAGCGAATAAATTGTCAGTAGTCGTAGTAGCAGTAGTAGTAGTAAAAGGAAAAAAAAAAGTCCACTTTTTGGGATGGTTCCACACTCCCACAGAGTATAAGCCCCTAACCTTACAGCATGTGTACCCATCATAAGTCAGCTCATTGACACATGCCCCTCCTCTTGAATCCTTGGGACCTAGTGCCATTAGTATATGGTTTAAAGTCCCTTCTTGCCTTTTGCTGTGTACTACCATGAAATGCAACTAAATTCACTTACACACAGGTCCTTCTTGCTTCACATAGTTTCACACATCCAAGGCAGAAGCTGTTTCCTATGAATTCCTACCCTATGGTCCTGAGTGTCCAGCTGTGCCTTCTATCTCTAACAATCTTTTAATTTTTACATGCCTCTGAGTATGAATCACATCCATATTTAGGTGGTCATCCAAGACCCCAGAAGGCACTTCCTCCCCCATTTACAATACTGCAAATCTGTTTGAAATTATTTGAAATCTGTCACTAGTGTTTAACACTGAAAATGTTTTTATTCATTCACCAAAGCATATCAGTCTTCTAGGAGATGCTTTATTAAGGAGAAACAGTGGAGTTACACAATTCACATGAGCCACAAGATCCGGTTAACATCCAATGCCCAAGGTGTCCCCATCTGCTGTTACGTTGGGTTCCTGGTGAACATCATTTCCAATTTGTGCTGCCCCAACTGATGTCGTGAAGAGTCTCATTCTGGAACCCTAGGGACTACTTTCAGGCAGATGTCTATCCATGGACCTTCTACCTTCAGGCAGTTCTGTGGACCTCTCTCCTCAAAAACATGCTATCACTCAAAATCAAGGAAGCCGTGGATGATTTTTATTCTATTTCCTTCTATCTTCTAACCGACCTATGACATTGTCCACTTAATCTTATTCAGAAAAAAATTACCTAAATTGCTCGTATAATTACTGTTAACATGCAGGTAAATATGCTAAATTTTGCACAAACATGGCTTTAATTTCTTCTGTAAAGCACAATGTGTTGATGATGTTCATTTAAATTTAGTCTAGAATACGAACACAGTGAGAACCCTAATTTCCCTTCTTCAGAAGTCATACCAGATATTTACTAGCATAACTTAATTGAATTTCCTGATTTTATTCACTATTAATTTAGTATTTAAAAAATAATATCAACCATTTATTTATTTCATAGTGGATGATTATTAAAACAAACATTTATTTTCATTTTCTCCTTGAAAATACATCCTGCCATTTCTTCTGTTCTAAGAGTCCCATCAGTGCTGTGCAGTGCATTTAACTGGTTTTATTTTCCATATTCAAGCAATTATAACCAACTGTCATAAGTGTCATTACTTGTTACCTGGTCTCACTTTCTGAATTAAGCTGACAATATTATTTGTGTTGGTCTGTATAAGGAATTACTATCAAAATGTTCTATTTTTCTGTAACAGTTGTTTACTCCAATGATGGAAAATAAATGTTTTAGCATTCAGTACAGAATTTTTAAAGACAAATATTTACAGAGTATAGTTATCATTTTGTTTTTATGTGGCTTACATTACATGCACAATTTTCACTTACAAGAAAGGGGATTTTTAGATTTTTCATTAGAAAAATAACATTTATCTAAAACAATTCCCTCAGAATATGGTCATGTTATCAGAAAATCTGTGAGTGACGTGTCCAGCACAGAGAGCAGAAAGTCATATTTCATTGTCAAGCGCCTTGTGCGTTGGTAGGAACTGAAATTAAAACCGTGTCTGAAGACAGATTGACATTCAAGGCCAAGTTTCTACCATCTCCTACAATTGATGATAGAATTTGGCTGGACAGGCTCATCTGGACAAGTTGAAAAATTATTTCATATCCTGAACTCAAATGATTAATACTTATTTTATTCCTCTCAATAAATCACAGATTTACTGAAGATATATGAACAGGCTTCTTTATGCCCAAAGTGCATCAGTAAAGAACATTATGTATGCTAAAAAAAAGTGACTTCCAAGTTGTAAATGTTACTCATGCTGTTGGATTCCTAAAGGCATCAAAACTGTCCATTTCATCAAATCCCTTGGCTGCCCTTAACTCCAGTAGTCAAGCATATTAAGAACACATTCCCAATGTTTTTATGGTCTAATAACCCAGTCACTATCTAGAAAAAAAAAAAAAAACCTTTAAACCCTCTGGTTTCTGAAGAACATTTTCAATGTACCTACAATGCCACTACTGTTCCTTATACACATTTTGAAGAATAAGGGCTAGTGCAACAGATGTGTCTCTGTGTATAATATGACAAACATCAGGTATGGTGTCTCATATACTTTTCAAAGCATTATCAAATGAAGAGTATGATAAAGCAAACAAATAGCATTAAATAAAAAAGTATTTATTTAACTTTACAGAAGATTATGGGGCTGGGGATATAGATTAGTGCTGGAATACTTCTCCATCAAGCAGAAGGCACTAGGTCCGATCCTAAGCACCATAAGACAAGCAAATAAATTGGTTATAGAGCAATTTCTATAAATTTAATGATTTTTTTTCTATACAAACCAGATTTTGTGGCACAGTAAGTGCTCTTTACCAAGCCTGGCAACCTGAGCTTAATCCCCAGGATTCACATAGTAAAAGGAGATAACATCAAAATTGTGCATAAACACAGGCACTCACATGCACGTTGGCACTCACAGACACACACACACACACACAAAATAAATAAATGAAACAAAATTTTAAAAAGGATTTGTAGTGACTATCAGCCAAAACTTTCATTTTACATTAAACTGTTAATGTAATTTTAGTTATTATGCACTTACATTTCACTAATCTGTAAGGGGGTCATTGAGCTAAGCCCTCAGCAATAATCTCATCTCTAATGAGATGTGATGTGTCTTTACTTCCTGGGTAAACAACAGCTATATAAGACTATGACTATGTATGTGCACTTCACTGCACACTTGCTGCTAGGTCTATAACAGTAAGAAATTGATATGGTCTCGCTGTTCCAATGAATCATTTATTGTAAAATGAGACAGTCCAGCTGAACATGGAAGTATAAGTATGGGCGAAGACCAACACATGTCATTGTGTGAGGAAAACAAAGGGACTCAGTGGCCTGGGAATCACTGCAAAGCATCATTAAGGACAAACCCCAAGTATAAAAGTTTCCAGAGTGCATTTTTGAAAGAGCCAACAATTAAGAGGAAGAACATTCTAAGAAGAAAGAATGAGTTGCAAAAAACCTTACATAAAACATTCCCAAGTTTTCATAGAAGATGAATGCAGACCAGAATGTTAGATTTTAGATAACCAGTATGCCTTGATTTCACTTATTCAAGATCCTTAAGACTCCATTCTCAGTGGAACAGACTACATGGATCAGTAAAGAACAAGAGAATGGAAATGTCACTTTCTTTCTTTGGATAACTTTGGAGCATTGCATGAAAAGTCCATTCTGAAGAAGCAGGCTTTTAGCAGGTACACCTTTCAGCAGGAACTTTACATACCAGAGATAAGAAATGGTGGAGATTAGGTTTGCATTAATAGTTATTCACAGAAAAAAACTGAAATTTTAACTTTTACAAAGGGAACTTTGTACTCAGGGGGACATCTCAAGTTATTTTAAAATAAAAATTACTCAACCAATATTTACCTAGGTAAGGATTCCTAGTTATAGAAATCATGTTGATTGACATGTTGGTGGATCGGGGTGTGGAAAACAGCAACAACTACCTAGAAGATTAAACTGCTGCTTGTTTTTAAGGATAGGAACCCATTTTCTCCCTATTTGGGGAAATGAAATGTTTTAGGAAAACCAACAAGCTGATTATTCTGTTTAAACAAAGTTTATCTTAAATCTGCAACTGATTAAAAACTGTAACATTAAATAATTTTACTATACTGACAGAAAATTGCAAGAGACATCAAATATATTTAACAGAATGTAAGTAAGCTCATTTGTCAAAAGTAAAGGGATAAGATTAATGACTACTTCCAAACACACTTCACCAGGACTCCTTGGGAAAAGAGAAATGATATGAATAAGTGATACAAACACAAATAAATGATATATGTGCAAAACAAAATAAAAATATAATAGCAAAAAAGTGAATAAAAAATAAAAATAATAAATGAGTAAAATGATGTACTGATAAGTTTGAATACATGGATGAAAATTTCAAAAACATGTATAAATTTTAAAAGAAATTAAATGTTCCTGACAGTAAAGCTTAGGGATAGAGCACTAGTGGGTACAAAGCCCTGGGTACTATGTCCAGGGCCAACACATAGCAAAAATAAAAATAAAAGAAGTTAAATAAATAAACTAAAGAACACTAAATAAATTACCATGATAATCATATTGTTTTTTTTCCTCTATAACCTTAGGCATTCAGTTATATGGAAGTGACTTTAAACTGACAAAAAAGCTAATATCCAAACTATATTTAGAACTCAAAAACTTAAACACAAACATACCAGATAATCCAATTAAAAATGGGGTACAGAACTAGACAGGAATTCTCAACAAAGGAATCTCAAATAGCCAAGAAGCACTTAAAGAAATGTTCAAGATCCTTAGTCATCAAAAAAAAAATGCAAATCACATGACTCTGAGATTCCATTTTATACTAAAATCAAAAACTCAAGTGATGGCACATGCTGGAAAGGATATGGAGCAAGGGGAACATTCCTCCATTCATTGTTAGTAGGAGTGCAAACTTGCACAACCACTCTAACCAAATTGGCACTTTCTCAAAAAAATTATAATATTTCTACCTCAAGAGCCCTGAACTTATATCCAAAGGATGCTCTACCATACCACAAAGTTGACACTTGCTCAACTGTACTTATAGCAGCTTTATTTGTAATAGCCAGAAAATGGAAACAACCCAGGTGTCCCTCAATTGAAGAATGGATAAAGAAACTATGGAACGTTTGCACAATGAGATACAACTTAGCTATTAAAAACAAGGAAATCATGAAATTGGCAGGTAAATTGATGGAACTAGAAAAGGTCATCCTGAACTAGGTAACCCAGACCCAAAAAAATACACATGATATGTAATCATTTATAATCTCATTTTTTCCATATAGTAGAGGATAACCATTCTATAATTCACAGAATGTAAGTAACAAGGAGGACCCAAGGCAGGATGATTAACTCTTACTCAGAAAGGGACATAAAGGAAGCACTTGAATATAGGGTATTGTTTTAAATTTTTTAAAAATGTTGGGCTATATTTTAATTATTATATTTACCATATAATTATAGTGGCAGTATTATTTAAACTACTATCACAAATAACAAGACACAAACATCTGTTAGATTTTACAATTGTCTTACTTACCTTGGGCTGGGCAGATATCTCTACCTACACTACCTCAATAACCTCATCATCAATCTCCCAGTCCCCATCCAATGCCATCCACCTTCATCGTCCTCATCTGATCTATCTTTCATTCATAATCCCAATATACTTGCTTATATTTTTCATCTTGATGTTTTTCTATCCACACCATCTTGGGAGTCCTTCTTCCCCACCCATGTGGTTTCGTCTCCATGCTATCTCATCATAGTGTCCTCCTGTCTCCTCTCTTCCTGTCCATCTGTCCCATCCATCTGTCTGTCTCCCATGATTCTCCTGTCCTCCAAAGCCTGGGAACCTGATCCCTGCCTATCTCATTCTGCTCTGTCCAGGTACAGGCCATTTAATCAATCAATCAATCAATCAATCAATCAATCAATCAATCAATCAGGTATGTCTTCGGCAGGTTTACACAAAGACAGGTACATCAGGTAATAACCACATCTTGAGGGTTATCACTAGAATGACCCAACAAGAGGGAACAGGGTAAGAGAGGAAAGAGAGTAGGAGAGGGAGCTCAGACCTGAAATGAGCAGGCTGGAGAGCAGACCTGGGATGAGCAGGCACTGGAGGACAGAGGCCAACCTCTAGCTAGACAGGACTTCTAGTAGAGGGAAGAGAATACCAATCCACCAACAAAGGCTTCTACCCAAAATTTTATCTTGCCTTCAAGATGCGCAGGGATAAAAATAGAGCAGAGAGTGAGGGAATGTTCAACCAATGCCTGGCCCAACCTGAGACCCACCCCATGGGAGAGAGTCAAACCCTGATACCACTAAAGATACACTGCTATGCTTACAGACAGGAACTTAGCATAGCTCTCTTTTGAGAGGCCTCACCAAGCAGAGGATCGAAACAGATGCTGAGACTCATAGCCAAACTTTGGGCAGAGTTCAGGAAGTCTTGTGGAAGAGTGAAGGGAAGGATAGAAGGTCCTACAGAGGACAGGAGCTTCACAAGAATACCAACTTACTAGGACCCAGAGGAGCTTGCAGAGACTGAAGCACTAACCAAGTACCATTCATGGACTAGACTAGGACCTCTACACAGATGTAGCAGATAGGCAGCTTAATGTGGGATACCTAGTAAGGGGAACAGGGGGATGTCTCTGACATCAACTCTCTTGCCTGCTTTTCAATTACTCCTGGCTGGCTAGGCTGCCTTGCCAGGCTTCAGAGGAAGAGAATTCATCAGTCCTAATGAGAACTGATGTGATGGGGTGGGTTGGTGGGGCTCCCATATTCTAAGAAGTAGGAAAGGGAGAATAGGGGGAAGAGAAAGGAAAGGTAGGACTGGGAGAAGAGAATGGAGGCTGCTATGATGTAAAGTGAATAAATAAATTAATTAAAAAGAAGAAACAAATCTGTTTTTTTATTTTTTAATGTAATTTTATCTTTTTAATTACACTTTATTCACTTTGTATACCCCCATAAGCCCCTTCCTCCTTCCCTCTCCATCCCACCCTCCTCTTTCCCTCCCCCTTTTTGTGCATGCCCCTCCCCAAGTCCACTGATAAGGGAGGTCCTCCTCTCCTTCCTTCTGATCTTAAGTCTATCAGATCACATCAGGAGTGGCTGTATTGTCATCTTCTATGGCCTGGTAAGGCTGTTCCCCCCTCAGGGGGAAGTGATCAAAGAGTAGGCCAATCAGATTATGTCAGAGGCAGTCCCTCTTCCAATTACTATGTAACCCACTTGGACACTAAACTGCCATGGGCTACATCTGTGCAGGAGTTCTAGGTTATTTCCATGCTTAGTACTTGGTTGGAGTATCAGTCTCTGGGAAGACCCCTTTGTTCAAATTTTCTGGTTCTGTTGCAACAGAGTAAAAATGAACTTAACAGTTTGAGGCTCTACCTGAAGTAGTTGTTTTAAAATGTTTTCTAGAAACAGTGGCATTCTCCTGAATAACTTCAACACAATCTTCAAAACTGAGTTCTTGGACACCACTTGACTATTGGACAGTTGGGTAACAGATTTCTGCCAGTTTGTTATATTACTGCAGACTCTGGGACATTGGCACTGACTTTCATTTTCCAAATTATCATCCCAAATTGGATTACACACAAACTACTTTGAAAGAATAGTCCTTCAGTCCAATGCAAAAGATAGACATGCTTAAATCATAATTGTACTTCCTGAGTACCAATAGTGAACATGTTGAGAATGGTCAGGAAAAATTTTCATTTACTATAGCCTTAAAAATACTTTAATAGCTGGTTTTGGTGGCTCACACCTATGAACCTAGCACTTGGGCTAGAGGCAGGCGGATCTCTGTGAGTTCAAGGCCAGCCTGGGCTACAAAGCGAGTCCAGGACAGCCAAGATTACACAGAAAAACCCCAAACAAGCAAGCAAGCAAGCAAGCAAGCAAACAAACAAAAAACTACTTTGGTATATATATAAACAGGAAGTGAAAGACGTCTACACTGATTATTTTAGAAAATATCAAAAAACAGTAATTAAAGGCACAAGAAAATATTTACTTCCCCATGCTGATGGATTCCAAGAATTAGTATTGAAAAGATGGCTATATTACTAAAAACTATCTATATATTCAATGCAATAGTTTTAAGTTACCAATGAAGGCTATACTTATTTGTGTGTATAAGGACAAGTACTTAGAATGTTAGTTGCTGATTACATTGGTTTAGTAAGGTAGCAGTTCTAGACTGTCCTCCAAGATCCATGACCTTCCTTGCTTGGGTACTTGGCTAGGCTTCCAGTAGCAGGCATGGTTTCCTTCTTGTTGAGTGGATCTTAAGTCAAATTAGAGAGCTGTTTGCTACCACCAAGGTATGCATGCAACTACTATACCCTTATTGTTACTATGTCATACTGCTTATTGTTGTGCTTCTTAGATATAATAGTTATGTAGGACTATTGGCTGTTTTCCTTACTTTGAGTCTAGCACAGCAGCTTATGATATCATGAAAGATATTTCTTGAAGAGGAAGCTTTCAAATCAGTTTCAGTGCAGGGTCCTCTGGGTCCTGTTTCAAGAGCATGACATCTTTGACAGCAGTATCCTATATGTATGAGTCCTTTAGGCAACCCTAACCAACACCTCAAAACAGGTATTCTCATATTCAGTTATTCAGTGTTGAGGATTTTGTTAGAGGGCCTCTGGCTCTTAAGGAGTACATTGTCAGTCCAGATACGAAAATTTCTGTTTAAACCATATATGTGCATATTTACACATATACATATGCATATACAACAATTAATTTAAAAAGCCATGATTTTTAAAAGAACAAGGAGGGGTATGTGGAAGGGTTTGGTGGGGAGAGGAAAGGGAAAAACATATTTTAATATCAAAACAATAAAATACATTGTATAAAAAGTCTATTTCCAAGAAAATTAAAAACACGACTGGGTGGGAGGGGTGGGGGGATAAAGATGACTAATGGAGACGTAAGAGAGGAGGTGTGTTTCACATGAGACTGAATCAAAATTTAGGGTATACTTGTATAAAAAATATCTTTTTAAAAGCTATCACTCTGTATATTCCAATATAAAAGCAACCAAATAAAAAGAAAATTTTACAAAAGATATATGTTGGTTCTCTATATTGTGTGTTTTTCTCTTATAAGACAAGCTATGGCTTGGTCCCTTTAGGCAACTCAAGGTAATTAAGCCTTATGTGGTCATTGACAGAACTATTCTTCTGGCTGCAACTATATTGTGAATAATAAACCCTCTGACTTATATCCTCATGTTTCCTTCCAGCACCCATCCCATCTTAGCTGTTGAGCAGCATGAAGTCTCAGAGCCCCACAACTCTTTAAAATCAAAGGTCAGTTATTTGAGATAACATACTGCAATTTGTTCTTGACACTCTTTCTTTATGGTCAGATCTAGAGCATCCCTTAATTTGGTTACATAGTATAAACATGGAATAAATAATGGATGCCTCCCAAACTTTCTCAAACACCTGCATTACGGTTGACAGCAAGTCACACTTGCTCATCATCATGTGGCTGATCAGAAAAGAAAGCAGCAGAATAGTAATTATTTGTAGAGTAGAGTATCCATGTTTACGTACACAAAATATAGTACGTAAAAGTGTATCAATGTTATCCTGCAGTCATAACCCTGTCTAGTCCCTGAAGTCTTATAGAAATCCCAGAGGGGTAATGCGCATGGACAGTTCTTTCTTTCTCTGTACTTCCCAGCTTTGCTTTAGAGACATAGTCTTAGCACAGAGCCCAGGCTTGCCGAAAATAAATTTAGAGTTTTAATATGAAGTTACCTCTTATATAGTAAAGTCATTATAGGATAGGAAGAGGAGCAAAAAGGGAAGTAAGTCTGATGGTGACATCGTAGTATGACATCAAACATCATTTAGCTTTTAACTGCCTCTTAATGACCACACCATTTCCCCTAACTGCTCCTCTGTGGATCTGAAGTGAAAAAAGGGTCAGATTGAGACAAGAATATTTTCACAGTTCAGAATTCTCTATTCATATCACATTCTTGATTTTGAGGGGAAGAGAACAAAATTAATATTCTAAGTATACTGAACCAATAGATAATTATATTTAATATAATTTCATATTAATTGTAGTGCATTAAGCAAACACATCTTTGGCCTCATTTATTCTAATTTAGAGAAGGAATAAGAGGAATAACTTAACTTTACACTGAACTACATTATTTAATGCAACAGACTGATTTCAAGTGATGCTCAGGAATTTTTTACTGTCCAAGAAAATGTTATTAAAAGAGCAAGGAAAGTTTTTATACTAAATAACAAGCTTTGGAGTAAAGAGAGTGCTTTGTACTTTTCAATTTGTCTGCCTGCCAAAACAGTGCTTTCAGACCAGACATTCAAAAAAGCATTCTATTTATCTCTGTTTACTCATTCTTGAACCTAGCAGGTATTCAATAAGGATGTATTCAAACAAAATGGTATCATGCCACTGGGCACTGTCTCAGCCATTGCCAGACACTTACCTAGGAAAATGTATAGCAGTTAATTTGAATCAAGATGTTCTGAGGCCTTGGGAACAGATCCCTTTCTGCCCTGTCACAGTCACTTTTTCTGTGGACCTGAAATCACTTGTGTACCTACAATGGAGTAAGCAGCCTGAGAATGACAAACCTATGAATAATTTTAAACAAAATAGACTTAGCTGATAGAAAAGAGCATGTGTTCTATTCCTTTCTAGCAAACGCTCAGTTCTAAAGTTGAAAAACAGAATTCTTCATCATAGCTTTCTTCCTAATAGGGACTTTGTCAGATGTATTAGTCAAACTTGGATTCCCTCCAGCACTAAAGCTTGCAAGCTTGCATCTAAATTTAAAACTAATGAGTTCTGTGCATACCAAACTGGAAAACACACAATCTCTGTTATCACGGTTGGGTACTCAACAGAACTCCATAGCCAATGAGTCAATACATATTTCTTATTTACTGAGCCCAGCTCAAAAACTTTCTCTTCTTAAAGTGCCTGGAAGAGAGAAGCATAAACATATTCGTTAGGAAATCATAGCAACTTTCTAAAGAAAATTGATTTTTGCGACTCATAGGACTCCCCATTTCATGGGCTTTTAAAGATCTTCCAGCGTAGGACTCCTTCACTGTAGAATTCCTTTCAAAATACCTTGCCTGGATGAACACCCATCCCCTAAATACCTGCAGTGTCACAGCACTCTGCTCTACATTTGAGAAGCTGTAATTGACTGCATGCTTGGCACAAGACCGAAATCCTTGTGCTGTCACCTTTGCAGTTATTTCTATGTTTGCTCCCTGGGGAAACATAGATTACTATCACTTCCGTATGACTATTTCTGATGCCTACTGAAAAGTACCATATTGTATTCTTTTAGGTTCCTATTCACCTACCTCTCTGTTTTCTCTCCTTAACCTTTCACATACATCTGAGTTTCAAATTGCTTTGTCATCTGGGTAACACTATTTTTCTAAGCATATAAAATTTATCATAAAAACAACCCTTGCAAAAAAAAAATAAAAATGCCACATGACCAAGTTAGCCAGATCTGAAATTTGTAAACCTTAATGATATATACAGTTTGAAATTGTTAAAGAAAATTTTTATTCTTTAATTATATGCATGAGTTTGTGTATATGTGAGCAGGTATGCATACCTGTAGAGGTATTATCAGAAGCCATGGGCATCAAATTACTCTGGAGCAACAGTTTCTGGTGATTTTTGAGCCACCCTATGTGAGTACTAGGAACCAAACCCAAGTTTTCTGCATAAACCGTTTAGACTCTTTACCAGTGGGCAATCCTCCCTGGCCCCTTTTGATGCTATTATGATACGAACAACACAACTTTTCTAATGATCAAACCATGACTTTTAAAATGTGCTAATCGTGTCTGAAAAAAATGAGATTTTGAGGAAGGAGTGCATGGTTCATCTTTGATTATGACACAAATGAGTGTTAATCAAAATTGCAGAGTTGAGATTGATTCATGACACTCTTTTTTAGGTAATCAAAGTAGGTAAAACTTTTTGAGATCAGAAGAATGGAAGACTAGAGAATACCTCAAGACCTACTTTGGAAGGTGAGTATATACAACATTATTAATTTAAAGACAGAATAGGCAGAGTCTGGTGAATGTACCTGAAAAAGGGAGAAATTACTAGAGTGAGTATATTTTGTTAGAGCTACTTAGAATTAAGTCTCAGATCAATAAATCCATTGTATAAATGAAATACCTATGTGATACTTACATATTAAAATCATATTGTATCTCTTCTAAACCTTACCCAACATACTTTTGCTTTATGAGTGTACAATGTTAAAATGTAACATGGTTCTTTCCTATCTAATCTTCTGACATTTTCCTCTTAACGAAAATACCAGCATAGATCATTCAGCCCACTGTGGTATTGTCCTGTCAGTTCATTGTCTGTTTAATATTTGGTTGTTTTGTACATTTTAAAATATTTATGAAATCTGTGTGTTTTCCTCATTCTACTGTGACTGCACAGGGTCTGTCTCCTGTAAACAGTCTATATCTTTTCTTACTTCATATTTCCTTACCTGCCATCTGATTATGTGTTGTTGTTCAATAGAAGTGTGGAAGCAGCTGACAAAGTGGTGCTGGAGTGCAGCACAGAATAAATAAGATTATATTTCTGAGCCAGCACAATGGCTATGCTAAAACTGATCACAGCCCAACTCGTTCACACAATGGACATTAAGAAGCCTGGACAGGAGTGGTTCATTTCCCTTCTTGTTTCAATTTATCATCCATTACTGAGTCTGTCTATCCCAATCAGCTACTCTAACAATAACCCTAATTGTTATCTTCCTGACAATACCATGGATGTTAATGTCAGTAGATACTAGCAAATGCAACAGTAATGAATTTCATAAATGAAAGTTGTGACTGAAATACCAATAAAGACAAAAGCTAGCATAGTACATGAATACCCAGAGACAAACCCTTGCACACAAAGTCCTTTGCAAATGCTGTTAATGCTTAGCCACTATAGGCTTTGTTAGAAAAAAAAGAAAGAAAGAAACAGATTCAGTGATGGTGAAGCTATTTCTTCTGCAAGGATGAGAACAATTAAATTGCTCTTCAAAATATGGCTATGGTTGGAGTATGTTGATATACATTTGTTGATAAAAAGTTGAGGCCAACTCAACTTTTGCTGAAGTAAAATGTTTCTAGATAGTTTCAGTGATATAATGAAAATATATGTAAAAATATAAAATAAAATGACCAATGTACAATACAATACAGTACAAATACAACATGGTAATGTGTCTTGACTATATTTTTTAATATGGTCTGGGTTTCAATATCCCATTGACATATCAAAAAAATAACCAGCAGAGAAAATGATAACTCCTAATCCTTAATCCAGTTAATATAAAAATTAATAACACACACTCACACACCAAATTAAAATATGAAACAATAATTTGACTTGATTGACTGAAAACATCATTTTGTTCACCCAGTCCTGATGAAACAGCTAATTTAATCTCTAAAATTTCTTACTGATAAACTTTGGAGTTACTCTTGGAACTCATAATCACATAAGTATTATTAGGTATTGGTATATGATTGCTTACATGTATCTCACTGCCCTAAAAAATGTTGTTAGCCTCCTTTGACAAATGATCCACTGACTTTCAAATGTAGTTAAGATGGAAATGACTTTATAAGATTCTGGGACTAAGAAAAGGTATCTGTTATACTTTACACACTAATATTTACAACCATTGGCCTAAGGTTCAAGATGATTTTCAAATCCTTCAGTGTAATCTCATTTAAATTGATCCCTGGCTTATTTAATCTCAGGTTCTTGGCCATCTGAGCAGTGTCAAGGATGGATTCCATCTCATGGGGTGGGCCTTAAGTCCAGTCAGATAATCAGATATTGGTTGGTAAAGTGGAAGTTTCTGGTCTTCTTTGAAAACTCAGTTGAGGCATGTGATGTTTTGCTAGAAGCTCTCTTAGGAGAGGGCATGTGACATTTTGCTGGAGGCTGGTTTGTGAGGAGGAACATGACATTTTGCTGTGAGCTGTCTCATGTGAGGGGTATGACTTTGGTCAGCTAAGTACATCTGTGAGTGAACTCTGAGAAGTTCACTCACAGACAGTGAGACATCACTTTTTGGATAGACATTGATGTGCTGATCTTTGTGCTTCAACACTTGACTTTGTAGAAAGAAATTTTCCAGAGAACTTCTCCAGCAATCCAACTGAGTCTGGAGCTTTTGCAGACTTGTCCTGATCTTCTGAATCGTGCTGACTGGTTTTGCTGCTGGGTGTTGGTCTTTGGACTGGACTGCTGGTGTCTAAACAATGAAGAGTGGACTCAGCCCGATGAACTACTTCTAAAAAGTAGTTTACTTAATAACCTTCCTTCTCCCCTACCTTTGGTCAGTGGGTCAAAGGGGGGTAGAAGCATTTAAGAACTCTAAATAAAGCAGGTTTGGTAAAAAAAAAATACAGTTTGGTTCAGATATTGATTGGTTACTCACACAAGTTTGTGACACTGTTGTACTAGTGCATCTTGCATTCAGGTCACCATTTTAAATTGAAGGGTTTGCAGTTAGGATGGTCTTTACCTTTCTACTCTGGTAGACTGCAGAGTACCTCCTAGTACTATGAACACTAATCAGTAGGGATAATGGCTCTAGATAGGCACCAACTTAACTTTTTCATGTATCATGAGTTATTAATGTGTTGTTTTTAGCAATAGCGTCTTACAGTCAGTTTGTAGAGAACAACCAATAGGCTTGGCAATAGCCTGGGTTGTTTGGGGCCTTCTTGGACATCTTTGGCCAACAACTTAATTCAATGTAACCCATTATAGAAACCCATTTATTTGGTAATGAGAGTTTTCCAGTTGGGGCTCTGTTTCCTCTGTAATTTCGTGATTTCATTAAGATTGCCTTTACATTTGTATATATTTTAGGTAGTAATTATTATATTTGTTTTTCATACAATCCTGTAAGTGGCACTTAATTTTAGCTGGCCTTGTATTTTCTCCCTCAAATCCTCTTCCTTCCCTCTCTCCATTCAATTCTCCAAGTCCAATCCCCACCCCATATCCATTCGTATCTATCGACCCTCCTCAATGGCTGATTCACTCCTTCCTTTCTCTATGGCTAACCCCAGTGTTTATATGGATGATAGTCTGCTTATCAAAGACATAACAGGCAGCGGCTACATATAAGTGAATACATACTGTATTTTACTTTTGGGTCTGGGTTAATTCATTCAGGATTAATTTCCTTACCACCATCCATTTATTTGTAAATTTCATTATTTACTTTTTTATTTAATTTTTATTAACATTTGAGTAATAGTCCATTGTGTTCACTGTACCACATGTTCTTTATGCATCCATTCATTGGCAGACATTTAGGCTGTTTCCAAGTTCTGGCTAATATAAATACAGCAGCAATGAACATGGTTGAGCAAGTGTCCTTTTGATTGGATGTAAAGTCCTTTTGGTATATTCTCAAGAGTGCTATAGCTAGATGTAGATGCAATCATTTCTGTCTGTATAGAAGCACCATTTGTCAATAAAAAGCTAATGGCCTATAGCTAAGGAAGGAAATAGGAGGTGGGACATCCAATAGGCAGAGAGGATTCTGAAATAAAGTCAGGTTCAGATTCAACCAGCAAGATGTGAGGAGGATAAATGAATGATTCCTGAGCAGAGATAACCAGCCATGTGTCAGAATATATATTAGTATAAAAGGGTTATCTTAATTTATAAGCTAGTCAGAGAAGAGCCTAGCTATATGGCCTAGGAATCTATATAAATATTTTGAGTCTCATGAGTATTTATTCTTGGAGCTTGAGGCTGTCAGGAAAAACCACAGTAGCTAGATCCTGATGCAGCTCTATTTCCAGCTTCTTGAGTTATCACCAGACTGATTTCCATGGGTTGTACAAGTTTTCACTTCCACCAAAAACAAATTATAATAAAACTTACTTTTAGATAACATTCGTTTTATTGATCTTAGTCATTCTGACTGATGTAAGATGAAATATAAAAGAAGATTTAATATGCATTTTCCTAATGACTAAGGATGTTGAACATTTCTTTAAAGGCTCCTCAGACATGTGTGTTTTCTGTTTTGATAATATGTTGTTTTCTTGATTTCCAGTCTTTTGAGTTATTCATAAAATTTATGCATTAACCATCTATTGGATATGTACTTGATAAAAATTTCTCATTCTGTAGCCCATCTCTGTACAAAAGATAGTCTGATTTGCCTTTTCTTTTTCTGATTTGTTGTTATGGCTCATATAGAATATTGTGTCCAGAACCATCTTTCCTACACAGAAAGTCTTCAATAGATATTTCTTAGGTGGGTGAACAGAAGGAAGAGAGAATAAGAACATAGAGAGATGAGTATATTATGAATTGGCAGATGGAAGAAATAGAGAATAATTAAATAATGCAGATATAAATGGACAGATGGTGGAAAGATGGATAGGTGAGTGGGCAGAGTGAAGGAAGAAAAAATGATTATATACTAGAGAGACAAATGATAATATGGAAGTAAGTGTGAATGGATGGAAAAATGGAAGGATGGTAGAAAAGTGGACAGTAATGAAAGGCAGAAAGGATGAATAAGAGATAAATAGAAAAATAAGAGTAAAATGGATGGACAGATGGATAGTTGAATTGATGGGAAAATTATGAATGAGTCTTAAATTTACATTTAGTTGTTGAATAAAACAAAAGTTCAAAGAGACCAATGCATATTTTAAAGATAGATATTAATGTTTCATGTAATTCTCCCTTTTATAATAGAAAGTATCTACAGGCAAAACATTCCTTCTCTGTATGTGATAGATGGAATTATAACATCAGAATCATCTAAGCCCTTATAAGCAAACAAGAACTTGAGGATACACCACAAATCCACCAAATCAGAACGTACATTGTGATAAAAAATCTCTGCTATTCCTACATATAATGTCTAGTCATCATCATCTACACAGACAATATTTTTTTTCAGAAAGGAAACACAGTTTGTTTCCTAAATACATCTTTAAGGACTTTTAAAAGAAAAACTTCATACTATTTCTGTTCCTATTTATATATGAATCAATCATTTATATACTATGCTCCAAATGTAAAAATGATAAAACTATACAATGCAAAGAAAATATCTAAAAATGTAAACAAAAATAAATCTACATTTAATATTTTATAAAGCTTATTTTAATCATCAGCATAATTATCTAAACAAACACTATCTTAAATATTAAAGTCATTTTCACAAATCATATGTACTAAAAACATGCTTTAATAAAAATAAGTTGGGTATCTCAGAGACTAAGAGCACCTGCCACTCTTGCAAAAGACCTAGTCAGGTTTGGTTCCCAGGACCTCATGGATGCTTTCAGTTATCTGCTACTCCAGTTCCATTGAAGACCTCTCCAGCTCTTTATGGAGACAAAGAACAAATGTGATACAAAGACCTACATGGAGGCAAAACACTCATATTTAAAATTAAAAAAAAAATTAAAGTGCTTTCAAATGTAATGGAAATTTTCAAATGAATTAAACCATATTCATTTATGTTATTGATACAATTATTATACCATGTTGTTCAAATTTTCTGCATAAAGAATAATAAATACAGAGGAATGGAAGCCAAATCACCAAGTAATTTAACAAATTGGTGTTTCTCTTGTAGTATTTGAGTTTATGGTAATTATGTGGAAAGTGTATTGAATATATGAATATAATTACAGACTGACTTAACTTCTATAGATGAATATTATTTAAAAAATTGACTTAAATAGCTTTTCGGCAGCTTTAGTTTTAGAGAAAAATTATGCAGAAAGTATAACTCTTGTGTTCTCTATGCCTTGCACATTCTCAGTTCCCAACATTTTACATCGTGGACGACATTTGTAATAGTGAGCAAATTTTTAGAATCTTGCTACTAACTGATGTCCAGCATTTGTGGTAGGGCCTGGATGCTCTAGGCTTTGCAAAACTGTGTGATAACATATATTTATCATTTGTATTATACAGAGTAATCTCACTGATTTATAAACTCCTTTACTTTATAGATTCAATCTCCCTACACTAAATCTGGTTGAGCACTGATCTTTATGCTAACTCCGTAGTGTTTCCTTTTCCAGAATACCATGTAGTTTGTCATGCAATATGTAAAATCTTTAGTTTCTTTTACTTGATAATTTGCATACATTTCTACCATGTATTCTGTTCTCTTCACAGTTCATTCCTTTTCACATACCAAAATTAGTTTATCCACTCACCTATTGGTTGATACCTTGCTTTCTTTGAGTTGGAGTTAATTGTAAGTAAAGATATTTTTGTGTGGGTGCAACAGCTTGCAGAGATGAAAGTTCTCAATTCATTTTGAAAAGTACATCACAGTGGTATTGCTGCATCATAGGAATATATATGTTTGCGGTTTTGTATGAAAATTTCTACTGTAGTGTAGTCTGATTTTTAATTCTCACCATCAGTGAATTGTGAAAGAGAACTATTTCCTTGCAAACATTTGGTGTTGGCCATGTTTTGAATTTTGTCCATACTAAGAATATTGCATTTGTTTGTATTTCCTGACTGACTTGTGACTTTGACATTTTTAAAATGAGATCTGTTGTTTATGCCATCTTCAGTGATTCAGATGTGTCTTTAACTATCTTAACTTGGAAATGTCATCTTTATTTCCTCAGATGAGGGTCTGAATTGAGAGCTACTAATACATGGCTTTGGGGGCTGAGCCCTGAGTATTTCTATCTAAATGTATCTAGGCCTAGGCCTGAAAGATCCTAGCCTTCACACAATCTAATCTTCTGTAAGCCCAGATCTGAAGGCTTCAGTTTCTAGCCTCCATCCACTCACTAGGCTTAGAATGTTTTCAACATCTGATACTTATTGTTGAATAAATATCCTACACGTTCCTGAAATATCACTGTCATCACGCCAACATGTTCTGGCCCCTGCTCTTTTGTTGTGCAATAACGCTACCAGTTTCTGCACCCTCACAATCTTTGTTCCCCAGCTTTACCTCTAAGAAGCTGAAGAACCAGCTTTAGAGCTGGAAGGAGACAGAAAGAAAAGAGAGATCTTCATCCTTTCCAGTACTTTCTGAACTCTGGCTGGTTGTTTCAACTCCGCGGTTGAAACAACTCAACTCAACTCAGCTCAACACTCCTCTCCAAACTGACTGATTCAAATTGGCTTCTCATCATTTCACTGAATTTATCTGCTTGGAAAAAGTGCCTCAGAACTCCACGAACTGAACTGCACTGAACTCTACTGTACTGACTACACAAACTATTGTATTCATGTACTGTACTCTCCTCCTCTACTACCTCTGCACTGCTGCTCTTAAGTAGCTTCTCTTTCCTGTCTATTCTCCTGAGAATTGCAGATATTGGGAATGCCGAATCGAACCTACCAGTCATGGTGGCACCATGCTTACCATTCTTAAAATTCATTTTCAGCTTTCCATCTATGATCCCTGGAACAAACAACAGCAAATGGGAGGCATGAGTAAGCTATACCCTAATAGCTATTCTAAATACCCTAAACACCTCTCTCCAGCATTTTCCCACCTCCAAATCAGTTTTTACCCACTTTAACATTCTTCAACAGGAGACTCAAACTCAGGAGCTCCAAGAAACCCTTTCCTGTCTACAATACATCCAATACACAGCTAACCTCCTTCTCCTAACAATCCACCCCAACTCCTCTCAATGTTTTTGTGCTTCATCTGCTGGCTGCTTTTGGCTGCTGTTTCCATTAACATCTTGCTTCATGAACCCCATGGACCCTTGTGTACATGAAAGTCACGACACAATCCCCTGTTTGATTTATCCTTCCTCTTTGCCTTGTAGAGTCCTCCTACAAGGACTCTACATGAGAAGCCAACTTTCATGTTCCCATAACATTACTGTCACCAAGCCAGTATTGCTGACCCCCCACTTTTCTCTGCTGCAATACCTCTACAGGTTCCTGCATTAACCATGCTTTTTAAAGTTTCTACATCTCCATGTGATTGCTCCCCAGTTTCATCTCTGAAAGCCTGTAGAACTAGCTTTATAGCTGGGAAGAGAGTAAAAGAAAAGAGACATCTTCATGCCTCTGCTCATTGAACTGGGTTTCACTGTCTCTCTGAGTGCCATGGGAGCCCTGGAGCAGCCCTCATCTAAACACTTCATCTGGCTAGTGACTCCCAGGACAAGCTTGGTCAGGTGATGGCTGCTGTTGTGGACACTCTTGAGTCCCTTCAACACAGATCACCTCCCTAGCAGTGGTCATTCTCCAAAACCAGAAAGCTCTGGACTTACTAAGTTGTGAACAGGGAGGGACTTGCATCCTGTTGGGGAGGATTAATGCTTCAAGGTCAATGAATCTGGACTGGCGGAATAAGGCACACAAATGCTCATCTTCAGCAAGACTTAGGGACATTCTGTGCTTCCACATCCCTACCCAGTGCTGCTCAAATCCTGTGGTAGCTTGGATTCTTCCCCTGCTTGGTCTCAAACTGGTAACTGGAGACCTACTCCTCCTGGCATCCTGCCTCATCTAATTTCTAAAACGGCAGATAAATATCATTGCAAAAATCACCATCAGTCCGGTTCTAGTTCAGTACCAAACCATCCCCAACCCAGAGAGAGATAATTACGATGACACCCCCCCCTTTACAAAACAAAAAAGACTTGTCTACATATGGATTGTGTAACCAGGAAAACTGGCATGGAGTGAGGTCTAATAGTGTCCAAACCCTTCCCTGTTCTGTGCCTGTGTGCCCAGGCACACAGTCTTGCGATCTCCCCCCCAAGATCACATTGATAATTGGCCAAAGTTCTTGATGATAAGCTATGAAGTCTGATTAAGCAGAACAGAGCCTTTAAAGAGAGGCTTTCACACAGGGAGATAATTTTAACCCATGATTTCTGAAGCTTTGGCAATTTAGTAAATGTTTATATTACAAGTGGGGAGGTGTGACTTGGACCTGGGCAAGTATGTGAAAGTGTCTGTTGGATTCAGCCTCTAGCCCCACAAACAATAATAAAGGAGTATTTATTTCATTGTTTGTTTTACTTATAAGAACTAAACATTGGTATGTTTTTTTCCAATAATAGAAAGACGAATGTGAAATAGGATTTAAGAAAGAAAAAAAATATATCACTCTTTAGTTCCTAACATGAAATTATACTAGTTTAGATTAGATATCTTGAGGAAATATTTATGGTTTAGCAAGCATGCCTAGAACAAAGTGGTTATTTATAAGATACACTGATGAAAATAGTCACATTCTTATTAATGCTTTCCATAATAAACTTACATTTATAAAAATTAAGAGAAGCAACTACTTTTTACTACTTTTTGTTATTTTTTTTTAGAAATCACCATATCTCTGTTTTATAATTAGTGAACAATTATGAAAGTATGTAGAGCTCAGTACTTCCAAGAAATGTTTGCTTAGACTCTGAAATGGTATGCTTGATAGTTATTTTAAAATGGCTTGTGCTTAAAGTGAGCGTTTTCTACCAATTAGTTCTTCTAGTGGACTAATTGCTTTTTTATTTAAAGCTAATATTAAACAGCACACCACTTCAATTTGAACAGGAAGATTTATGTACCAATATAAATAAATTCACAGAAAGCTTCCTGGGGAGTTTCTGGCTGCTTCTCTTTGTGTACATATTACTATGGTAACCTGGCATCCAAGACTTTTTGCTTGATAATTAGTAATGTAAGATTTCTGATAAATCTTCAACCCAATTGATTCAGAAGAGACAATGCTGTCAATGGGGCCATTGATTTTTAAACTTCATGTTCCCTTTGTGTGCAGATATTAATCAGTTGCAGCATCTACATTGGAAAAATGCTAATTAACACACTCTTCTGATGAACTCCTTGATATATCCTTGACCCAGTTATCATTACTGTGAAATTTTTAAAGTCCTTCATCATTCTTTACGTTTAGTCTATTAAGAAGCTCAATAGCCATGGAGAAACTTGTAACACCATTATTTCAGACATAAGGAGAACAACTTTCATTTGGAACATATTTAGTATAGTTCAATTAGGTTAACAAAGCCAACAAGAAGCAGGTTCTGTGTGTTGTATGTTGGGAAAGGTAAGCAAGAAAAGAAGATGCCTGGGAGAGCAAAGCAACACAGTTGTCCTACTGATGTAAACCTTGAGAACTCATGCTAACATCAGCAAATAATATATATCTCTGGAGACATTATATGAAAAATAAACAAGCAGATAATATATTTTATAAGACTGAGATACTTTTAATGTTATGATTCCTAACTTTCATTTCCTTTCTTTTATTTTTTAAATATTTTTTATTTTATTTTTTATTAATTACACTTCATTTACTTTGTATTCCCTCGTAAACTCCTCTCTCATCCTCTCCCAGTCTCACCTTCCCTCTCCTTTAAACACTCATGCACCTCCCCAATTCCACTAATAGGGGAGGTCTTCCTCTCCTTCCTTCTGATCCTAGTCTATCAGGTCTCATCAGGAGTAGCTACATTGTCTTCCTCTGTGGCCTGGTAAGGTTGCTTTCCCCTCAGGAGAAGGGGATCAAAGAGCAGGCCAAACATTTCATGTCAGAGACAGTCCCTGTTGCCATTACTATGGAACCCACTTGGACACTGAAATGTCATGGGCTACATCTGTGCAGGGGTTCTAATTTATCTTCAGGAATAGTCCTTGGTTGGAGTATCAGTCTCAGAAAAGACCCCTGGTCCCAGATTTTATGGTTCTGTTACTCTCCTTGTAGAGCTCCTGTCCTCTCCAGGACTTATTATTTACTACTTCTTTCATAAGATTCCCTGCACTCTGCCCAAAGGTTGGTCATAAGTCTCAGCATCTGCTTTGATACCCTCCAAGGTAGAGCCTATCAGAGTCCCACTGTGGCAGGCTCTTATCCTGTTCCCTGTTTTCTCCTTCTTCTGATGTCCATCCTCTTTGCCTTTCTAATAAGGATTGAGCATTTTAGCTACTATCCTCCTTCTTGATTACTTTCTTTAGGTGTATAGATTTTGGTAGGTTTATCCAATATTATATGTCTAATATCCACTTATGAGTGAGTATATACCCTGTCTGTCTTTCTGCTTCTGAGATACCTCACTCAGAATGATCTTTTCCAGTTCCCATTTACCTGCAAATTTCATGATTTCCTTGTTTTTTATTGCTGAGTAATATTCCATTGTGTAGGTGTACCATAATTACTATTTCTGTATCCATTCCTCTGTTGAGGGACATCTGGGTTGTCTCCATGTTCTGGCTATTACAAAAAAAGCTGCTACAAACATGGTTGAGCAAATGTACTTATTGTGTACTTGAGCCTCTTTTGGATATATGCCTAGGAGTGGTATGGCTGGATCTTGAGGAAGTGCTATTCCTAACTGTCTGAGAAAGCACCAGATTGATTTCCAGAGTAGTTATACAAGTTTACATTCCTACCAGCAGTAGAGGAGGGTTCCCCTGTCTCCACAACCTCTCCAGCATGTATTGTCACTTGAGCTTTTGATCTTAGCCATTCTGATGGATGTAAAGTGAAATCTCAGGGTCATTTTGATTTGCATTTCTCTGATGACTAAGGACGTTGAGCATTTCTTTAAGTGTTTTTCGGCCATTTGATATTCCTCTATTGAGATTTCTCTGTCTAGCTCTGTACCCCATTTTTTAATTGAATTACTTGATTTGCTGCTGTTTAACTTCTTGTGTTCTTTATATATACTTATATACATATATATTATATATAATATATTATATATACTAGATATTAGGGTTGGTGAAGAGCCTTTCCCAATCTGTATGCAGTCCTTTTGTTCTGATGAGAGTGTCCTTTGCTTTACAGAAGTTTTTCAGTTTCATGAGGTCCCATTTATTGATTTTTGTTCTTAGAGCCTCTGCTGCTGTTATTCTGTTCACTAAATTGTCTCCTCTACCAATGAGTTCAAGGCTCTTCCCCACTTTTTCTTCTAAGAGGTTTAGTATGTCTGGTTTTATATTGAGGTCTTTGATTCACTTGGACTTTAGTTTTGTGCAGGGTGATAAGTATGGTTCTATTTGCATTTTTGATATTATAATTTAATTTTATCATTTCCCTCTTCCTTTTCCTTCCTCTTAGCCTTCCCAAACCTTCATACTTGCTGTTTTTCAAAAATTCATGGACATTAACTGTTGTGATATTTCTCTGTGTGTGTCTTAGAAACATAAATACAATCTGCTCAAATGATACTCTATCTCATTTTTTTATTATACAAATTTCACAGGACACAGCATAAGTTTTCATGTATCTTTGCACAAAGGAAAATCATAACTGTTCTATATTTTGTTCTTTGTAAGAAGAAACAGATTTAGATCACCCACAATGAATTCAAACCTATTGGATAACTCACAGAATTTTCAGGCACACTTAAGAACTGTGCTTGAACTGTATACAACCAGAAAGGCCTTGGAGTCCATTTTGACTCTGTTTTAGGCCTTTGGGAAAAAAATGAAAACTTTCCGGAAGAGGGTCACATGACCAGTAGGTTGGTATAGTGTTCCTGAGTTTATATTCTATTGACTCTAAACCTAAATGACTCCTCCTCTGCTTCTTCCTTTGTGGCCTGAAGTAAAAACAAAAATCATTTGACCTTGAAGCAGATATTATAGGTTTGGAGAGTTTAAACCAATACCTGACAATTCTCAGCCCTAAGTAGATATCCTGTCTGAATCTGAGTAATTTGGAGTCCTTGCTACTTCCATTTTCCCAAGTCCTGTTATCAAGATGTTATTTTGTTTGTTTGTTTGTTTGTTTGTTTGTTTTGTGTTGTTTCATGTTTGTGATAATTTCACTCTTCATTGAATAGTCATACAAGCCTGTCCGATTCAGACTGTATTGTGACAGAGAACACGAAATATAGCACAAGTCTGGGAACAGAACTTGAGGCTGTGTGGTCTGTATTCTCAAAGTATCAGTTGTGTTTCTCACTGTCCCTCTCTGATAAGAATTGTAAAGAAAATATTTGCCAGATACCAAGGTCACAGAAGGTCTTAATCTATAGACAGCGCATCAAGAACAAAACTGCAAGTGGGTCCCACTTACAAATGTATGAGAATTCACCCTCATCCAGTGCAATCCATCTGCTTTGTGTATGAAGTGAAAGGGTTTACATAAGAGTTTGTTGAAAGCCATCCCCCCATGTTTGTGACTTTTTCAAGGGAGGGCTGAGATTTTTATCACTTTCACTGAGATAATAGTTTCTGATTTATATCATCTTGGTGGTAAAGGGGTCTGTTTCAAGGCTTTCCACTTAGCATTGATGTCTACAATTTCCTGTGTTTTATGTAACTTGAAAATAATGGTAAGGTTGTTTCAGCTTCTAAATATGTTCATATCCATTATTTATACAAGAAAAGTAACTCATGATGGTTTCAAAAGCCACTGGATACACTCTGAGATAAACTAGAGGACTCCTGTCACATGGTAATGCTTTCTACATCTCCGAGGAGACCATTAAAAAAATCTTTTGGCAATGTTAGGGTTCTGTCTCTTAGTGGTGATAAGTAAGGTTTTGGTGAGAGTCTTGAGAATTCAGTAGATTCTCATATTTCAAAGTTGAAAAGAACTGCCATGCTAAAAATTTCCATCCAAGTTTTAAGGCTTCTCCTTTACCACAATAATTGGTGAGATGGTAGTTTACAGAGCTTTGGTCTTTTTTCCATGACATCAAATCTCTGACATTAGTAGGGAGAAAAATTTTTATGCCTATGTCTTACAGGGATATGCCCAACAAACTCATGAGTCTTTATACATTGATGTACATGGTAACAGGCAACCTTTAGAATGCCTGCTAGTGCCACCCTTTGCAGGTACTCACCATGATCCACCATTTGGGAGTGTATTAGTTACGATGAGGATATAGGATATCAGATGTTCCTGTTAGCTTATGCCAAGAGAAGATAGAATGCCAATGTTCTATTTTAAGATCTGTTTCCCAGAAACTCTTCTAATGTGAAAGAGGGAGAATGTTCTATGACAAGGTTCACTGTCACCCTGAATATTCTGTGTATTTAAAAAGATGTAACAAGCATGTAAAGATATAGAAAAAATATGAATAGGACTATAGCATACGGCAAAACTGAGCACTATCTTAGTGCCAAGATTTCTCTCTGGTTGTTTCTAAGTTTTTGCTATTTTTCAGATGTCATTTTTTAAGTTTATAATTTGTTGCTAAGTTTTCACTTTATAACAATGTAAAGCAGCATGTGTATGTATATAAGTTTATACATGTAAGATTCAGAAAATGAGTAATGACAGAATGCTGTACAAACCATTCTTTTCTCCCTAGCAGAAAATATTTATGATAAATATTAATGTGGTGTTCAGGTAGACTTCAGCCTGGCTGCAAAGGTTTGTTTAATATTTCTGAGATCACAGGTGAGAGGTATATTTGATATACATATAATTGATAAGATAAAACTCTGAACACAGACATACAGAAAGTTGGAAGAACTTCACTGTAAACTTCAGTTAATTGTCTTTTTTTTTGAGAGTCCAATTAGAATCTGGGAAGGAGTAAGACACTATAGGCTTAACATGCACACAGCTCATAAGCCTGGCTTATGGTTATTTTCATACCCTTATTTAATAATATTCCATATAAAAGGGTTTTTTATAACCAAAAACTTTGCAGCAGTGATTAACTGTGCTGTTTCAAATAGCCTCCAGAGAGAGCTCCTTTTTGACCCTGTTCTTTATAATTTCCCCCATCTTCCTATTCTGCCATTAATGTAGCTAGCTGAGGACAGCAGAGGGGCCAGCCTAAAATGAGCAGAGAGGAGACAAACAGTGAAAAGTTGTTTCAATTTGAACATAATATTACAACTGGGGCTCTATGTTTTCCCATCAGTGTTCCTGACAGTTTTTGTAAACAAAGAGATTTACTTTCAGAGCAGTATACAGGTGATTAGCTACCAGCTACTTATTCCTCTACCACACGCACGCACGCACACACACACACACACACACACACACACACACACACACACACACTCCAAACAAGTCTGAGTCCTAAAATCTTGCTGCTGCTAATATTTAACGCCATATCTTTATTGCTTCACACTTTTTTCATCACCGATAGCTGTGAAAATTGTGCCTTATCATATTCATTTAAAGGTATTTTTTAATTTCTTTGCATTTTACTTTGCATTTTGTTAATCAGGTCATATAGTTCACTCCTCTCAAATTCACCAAAGCTCAAATAGCAGAGTATTGTCATGTTAGTGCTTTCTAACTTACTCCAATGCAGTAAAGATTAATTCCACTAAAAAGAAGTTTCTACCCTGTGTATCTGTGTACATTATATGTGTGAGTGTTTGTGTACATACAACTGTGTATGTGGGGAGTACATGTGCTACATGTTGATGCCAGATGAGAATCAACCGTGAGTGTTCCTCAGCTTTGTCTATGTTTCTTCAGACAAGGTCTCTCATTTCTCTGGTTCACAGGCTGACTGGCTAAAAAAATCACCCCTGCCTGTCCCTGTCCAACTTTGTAAACACATATCACTCAGTATGCTTTATGTGGGTCAGAGTTTTGTGCTAGCAAAGCAAGAACATTAACATTTGAGATATCTCTCCAGCCCAAGGCTTCAGAAGGCATTCTGAAGGACCTCTGAATGTCACCAAACAGACAGAGACAGTTTTTGTTTGTTCATTTGTTTTGATTTAGTTTTATTCTATAGGATGCTAAAGTCCTATATTTACATGACTAAATGGCCCTTAAGAACTCCACTAGTGTACCCTCTCTGCATGTGGAGTTGAAGTTCTACAAAAAGCCATTACTGCAGAAAGGAAAAAAAAAAAGATTGAAGCCACATTGTTGTTCAAATATCATTGCGGGGGGGTGTGAAATTTAAGAAGAAAATTGCACCTACTGAGTGGCATGCGGAGAACAGAAGAAAGCTCCTTGAAAATGAAGGACTACTGATCAAGGATGCACAATCAGGGTTAAAAAGGCTTCACATGGCCAGTACAGCTTTGTAAAAGACAAAAATCTTTTATCTAAGAAAATGGTCTTTTTCTCTGCACAGCCATTTTCTTATTACTCTAGCAAAATCAGTAAGTACCCTGTGTCCTTTGTACATGCCTTGCTTTTAGTCCCTGTATGATCTGTCTTGGATCAGGAGGCAGATGGTCAACCACCTGGAAGTAAGTGGTGCCTGGGCCATTAGGACTAAGGCATGAAAGCCATGACATCCATTGCTGCAACTCTTTACACAGAGATGTGTCAGCAGTAATTTGGCCTTTATTTACAAGACAATACATGGCTTTATATGTGTCTAACAAAGAGAACTACTGCCTGAAAGCATTCTAACATTTGCTTGAGGTCTTTGCTCTCTGGGCTCAGAATTCTGAGCCTAACCTTTTAGAAATCCAAAAATGAGCTGAGCATGCATTCAGAACAAAGTAGGATTCCCAAGGCAGACCAAAATGCAAACAAAGAAGGCAGCTACTCACCTTGCTTTACTTAAAAACTTCTGAACATATTGCACCTCTGCTACTGTCCTTCTAGCTTTTCTCAGGATAGTCTGATACAGGGAAGGTAGAGATAGGCTTTCCACAGGACTGAATAGTAAATACTGCTTGACACAGAAACCGGAAAACAAAACATACTGTCTAGGCCTTTAATACTCTCCAATCCTTGCTGCAAAACACATTATTCTGACAGCTACATTTTCACCTGCCTAGTCATTGCATAAGAGTCTTTACTCAAAAATCTAATTCTGGGATTTGGAGATGTTTCCTTCAGTGACATTCTACAAGCATACAGACCTATGTGAGAGCAGCAGGAGCTACCTAAAACCCACACTTGTAACCACAGCTCTGAGGAGGTAAGGACAGAGTCTTCACTGGAGGTTCCTAACTACTCAGCCTATATCACGAGCTCTGGGCCAGTGATAGACTCTCTCAAAACTAAGGTGGGGTTCCTGAGGTTGCCCTCCGACCTCTAAGGGCACACACACCTGCATACAAGTGGTCACACAAACATGTAACAGAGGCTCATGTACAGGTTGTCGCTCAGACTGTAAGACTGCAGGTCTTTATGAATCTGCATGAACGTAAACACATAAATTACAATGGCTGTATGAATTTGTAATAAATATTTAACAATTGTATATGCTATGAGGTGTAGTGTGGCATTTAATCATGTATGCAATTTATAATGATCAGATTCCATATCCAGTGGGTTTCTTACCACAGACCTCTTCTTCAGTGTGGGAATTTTACCTAAAGAGCTGAATATAATATGGTAACCCTCGTAAGCCCAAAGAATAATTATGCTATTTTATGACATTTGCTATTAGACAACATTTTGTAAATATATATTTATATATATTAAATCTTTCAAAATGCCATAAAACAACTTTGCTTCTTGTAAAGAAGCTTAGACACTAAGAAGATTTTCTTACTCAATTGCTGAAATGTCTTAATATAGGAAATTTTCCTAGATACTAAAATTGCTGATAAGCACTTATGCTCATTTATCAGCCATGATTTATATAACCTGTAATTCATGTCCTTTGCTTGTTCCTTTCTAAAGGACTCTGGCAAAGTTAATGTAAAAAAAAGATAGAATGATTATTTATTATTAATAGGACTTGAAAGCTGGTGGGACACATGCTAATCTTTCAGAAAACTACCAATATTTTAACATGCACATTTATGAATACTAAGTCCTTCGATTTGAGGGAAGCATCGGAAGGAAATGAAGACATTACAGACATAATGGGGATGCAGAAAATTCAGGATTAAATAGCAATGAGTTTTGGCATCTTAATAATCATTGTAGTCAGTGATAATCACTGTATTTTAGATACAACATTGCAATAAAGAACTTTTTTTAAGTCATGAATATTTTTTTAAAACATAAAGAGTTGCTTTAGGGAAATTGTTAGGAATTGGAAATATGAGAACTGTAATTTTATGGCATTTAGATATGAATTCCTGGGCTAGGGATGTATGAGTATGATCTATCAGTGTGGTGTATGTGAGAGCTGCATGAGCATTTAAGTGTAGAGGTATATGTGCAGTGAGGCCAGAGGAAGATACTGGCTATCTTCCTTTATCAATCTTTATATGCCCTTGAGAAGCTTTCCTGGCGGAAAGCATATCCCCGTGGTCTTCTTACTACCCCCCCCCTCCCATGGCACTGGGGTAACAGAAATATGAGCAACCAAGTCTAGTGTTTTAATTTGGGGATAAGGATGAAAACTCTGGCCCGTATGCTTAAACAAGGAGTGTATACAGCAGCTAACTCATGTCTTTATTATTATGAAAACAAGATTCTCTTGGCTGTCACAAAGCTCACGTACAGATACAACTGAGAAATGCTCAGCTACAACCACACTGGGGCCATCCATAGGCACATGACAAATGAATGCTGGAGCATTCTCCATAGGCTTTCATGTCACTAAAAGGTGAAATGTCTCTTACTCCAGGAGTTATTTTAATAATAAAATTGCTGGTAAATGCTTATGCTAATTTGTAAGGCATGTTTTACAGAAGCTAAAGGTTATCTGTTTTAATTGGACTATGATGTGAAATCAGAAAGTAAATTCTGAATTGAGTATATAAGTGGTTCCAAGATTTTAAATGAAATTTTATTTTTGAAATGATTTTGAAGTTAGATTTTTGAAATGAAATTAGATTTTTTTGAATGGTCTTATATAGTGTCATATGGATTTCAGACCAAGGGTTGTAAACATTACAATAATTATTGAAGACAGAATGTGGTGGATGAGCTGCCTAGTTTTCTGTCAACTTGACACAGGCATGAGTCCTTTTGGATATGGGAACTGCAATTGAAAAATGCCTCTCTAAGTCTGAGCTGTAGGCAAGAATTTAGAGCATTTTCTTAATTATTGTTTGATATGGGATGGCAAAGCCCATTGTGAATGCTGCCATTCCTGGCCTAGTAGTCTTAAATTCTGTAAGAAAATAGGATGAGCAAACATGAGAAGCAAGCCAGTAAAAAGCACCCCTCCATGGCCTCTGCATAACCTTTTCTGCCTCCAGGTTCCAGTCCCATTTGAATTCCTCCCTGTCTTGACTTCCTTCAATGATGGACTAAGCTGTGGAAACCAAACTCTGTCCTCCCCAGCTTGCTTTATGTCATGGTGTTTCATCGCAGCAATAGTAACTCTAATAGTGGTTATATTATTAAATATTTTAAGCTTTCATTTTATGCAATATATTTTGATTCAATTTGCCTTAAAATGTTTTAAAGCCTCTAGACTTGGTTCAATTTGAGCGATGTTCAATGTTTTCATTGTTTCATGACAAATTTGGAAACATCTTTTATCTTTTCTGTAAAGAAAGCACACACTTTATATATGTTTTCCTCTTTTAGCTTATTTTAAAATATTTTGTAACCTTAAAAACTAATGCTTTAAACACTTATTTTATTTTTAATTTATGTAGATCATGTTTGTCTATGTGTGGGTATGCATCAGAAAGTATCTGTGGAGGCCGGAAGAAGGAGGGATCCAGTTTCCTGGAACTGAAATTGCAAAAAGGTGTAAGCTGTCAAGTGTGAGGGCTGGAAATCCAACTTGGGTCTTTTAAAGCACAGTACATATATATATATTTTGTTCAGAACTTTGCCCCAGCCCATAACCTAATTTTAAAAAATTACTTCTTTATTTTTAAGATAATATAGTTTTGCTCTTTCAAATTCAGGGTCTCTTTTTCATTAATTGTTGTTACATATATACATGTGTATTTTCATACATATATTCACACAACATTTTAGGTCTGCCTGCTATTTTTAAATTTTTATTTTATTTGCTTATTTACTTTACATTCAAAAGGTGCTCCCTTCCTCTTCTCTTACCAGTCCATCCTTCCCCTCCTTTCCCAATCCCCTGTCCCTTTCACCCAAGAAAAGGGGAGCCCTCTTCCCCTGTAACCTACCTCAGCACATCAAGCCACATCAGGACTGAACATAGTCTCATCATGCTACTTCCTGATCCTTGCTGGTCTGCTGCTCCCTGATCTGTGCTGCTGCTGCTACTAACTGATCCATGCTGATCTCCGGGGCCACAGGTGTGGTTGGTTCCCTGGAAAGGGCCCAGGCCCAGGCCCAGAAACTGGGTTGTGGGTTGTGCAGGGAAAGTGGAGCACAGAGGGGCCTTGGCAGACCTCACCACTGCAGCTGGAGGGCTGGGGCAGGCCACTAAATGGGGAGGAGGATGGGTACTACCTGCTGCTCACTGATCCTTGCTGTTCTCCAGTCACAGATTGGGATGGGTCCTGGAAATGTTGAAGGCCCGGGAACTCTGCATATAATTTTTATGTATGTTATCAAGGCTGAGCGTTTGGTATTGGATTACCGAGAGGTATGACTTGTCACTGGGAAGACTATTTCTCCCACTCTAACATTCTTTAGTTGTCTATAGGTTCTTTATGTAGGAAGCTATTGATCAAAACATAGATTCCTCTCTCCTTTTGCAGAAAAATAATTAACTATAGTAATAGTTGACCAATGCATATAGGGCTCCATTTTGTTTGTTTTGTGTGCTTTTTGTTTTGTTTTGTCTTACTAGTTTTTTAATTTGTTTGTTTTTAAGGAAGAGAAAAAAACATATTTAATTGAGTAGTGAAGTAGAAAGAATCTACTTCCTTTCCTTTGTGGAAAGGAAAAAAATGTTATCAAAATATGTTGTAAGTAAAAAATTAAAATACATTAAAAATCAAAATGGTAAATATACAAAGTTAAAAAATTCAATAACTACACAACATGCAGATTTCCATGCTGTTTACTTGAATCATGGCTAATACAACTCATTTGATAAATGATTTATTTTAGATACATATCTCTCTATATCAGAACAGAAATTATTATGGACACATTTAGAACTTATTAATCTTCCAACTCAGCATACTTGGTTTATAAGCCAACATTCTTCCTTTATTTTAAGTTATAGATCTTAATGTGGCTGCTTTTAACGTGATCATTTTCTCATGTTGAAAATGAATCTGAAGCTGTGCTTTGAAGATTTGTTTTCTAATTGCATGACATCTATTCAGAGCTGCAACAGAGATGAAGGCTAGGATTCTCAGTTGAAAGGCCCAATAGAAATAAATGGGATGATTATAATTAGTTAAAAATGAGTAATTCTTAGCTGATTACTTCCTACAAGCATAACTAATCTAATGTTTCGCTTCCCTTGAAATGGTGGTTAAAACACTAATTGTTAAGGCTTTATTAAAACTTGATTGCTATATGTCTCAGTTGAGTTCATTAATTATTTGCACACACACCCCCAGGATTTTTTTTTTATTTTTGGTAGCAGAAAGACATTATTTCAAAAGGGCTAAAAAGAACAATATTTTTAAGGATAACCAACATTTCCTGAATTAGGCCTAAGACAGGAAAGATTGAAGAGAGAGGATGTTGCCTTAGAAAGTAAACCATTTAATATGTCTCATGCTCTGGAGTAGGAGGCATGAACCTTATAAAACCAACTACTTCTTACACAAAAGCTGCTAGCTTTGCAGATTCTTCTCCGTATTTCATTAGAGGAATACAGGAGCAGATATAAAGCTAACAGTGAAGCTGGCATAGAGTCAAGGAGGGGATTTTATAGATCCCTACTTGATTTTCTACATAGGAAATAAGAAAATAAGTTAACAAATTTTGCTGCACGTTTAGCATGATTGTTCCCACTTCTTAAAATTGAATTAAGGTTCCCCAAGAAATTTTCTGGCTTACTGTCTTGAGGTGTGTGTGTGTGTGTATGTGTGTATGTTTCCATATATGGAGGCCAAAAGCCAATTTCAGATATCTCCTGCTGAACTTAGATCTCACCAGCTAAAGGGAGTTCTTAACTAGCAAGCACTAGGAATCCTCCTGTCCCTGCCTTTACAATTCTGGGGCTGCAAGGAAACCAATTAACCCAGGTTTGATGTGGTTTCCGAGAGTAGAGCTTACTATCTTTCTGCCAACTTGCACACATTTTAACACTTGTTTCTCATAGCCTTGAATCTAGACAGTCTGCTCATATTTTTGCTTTTTAAAGTGCTAAGAATTGAACTGTGGGCTGAGTGCTCAACGCCTGAAACATCCCTGCTCAGGTTGTTCTTCATCCTTGTATCTAGCCTTTTCATTGATAGACTTTTTCTTTTCAGGAGCATCCAACGACTACATTTTTTTTTCTTATGAACTCTTCAATTCCATGTCATTATTCCTTATCATCTTCTTCTCTTCCCTCATCTATCTCTCTCTTCATTGCTCACACCCGACAGATATTTGAAGACATTTATTATGCTTTTCCCTTCTCCTCACTTAGAAGAGTTATTCATACTGAATTCATTTAACACATCTTCATAAATCAATGTGAACAGCCTCTTAATCATTTTCATTGCTTTTCCCTAAACTCCCGTCAGTTTTTTTTTTCATGTCTTGCACACACAATTAGGAATCTAAAGGGCAAATAAATACTCCAATATAAAACCATTCCACTACCACTGAGAATATACTAACACTTCCCCTCTCTGTATGATAATCTAAGAGCACAGTTTTAAATGTCATGAATTGCCTGTATGGACCATGTGAGGCATGAGAGACTTTGATCCCACAATTACATGGCTGGTTAGCTTGACAAGAACCTTTCTCCCCAGAAGAGTAATAATGATGCTCATATTTCAGCTCATATTTCTGCTCATATTTCAGTATAGTGATCATCATTGATGTACCTTTTTAAGACTGTTTCTTTAATAATTGGGATTATGTCAATATCTAGATATATCTATGACTTTTTTATAACTAGATATATTTACTAACTTCAAATATGGAATTAGTTATTTTTACT
The DNA here is from genome assembly GCF_907164565.1 of Psammomys obesus. Lineage (NCBI taxonomy): Eukaryota > Metazoa > Chordata > Mammalia > Rodentia > Muridae > Psammomys > Psammomys obesus. The sequence goes on along the minus strand of NW_026592403.1, from coordinate 3,728,749 downwards.
GTATTTTGAAAACACTAATATTTGTGATAGAGGACATTTTAAAACCATATTAAAAATAATGCTAAATCCAAGAATTTATCACAGTTTATGAAAATTTGGTTTTCCTAAATTTTTGTACATATGATTTTATTTTGAAGCAAATTTTCTCTTTTGTTTAGCTTATAAATATTTTGCTCCTAACCCTATAATAATATAATGATCTGCATGCTTCCCAATACACACAAATACACACATCCACACACACACACAGAGACAGAGTGAGAGAGCTCATGTTTTCTTATTTCAAAACTGATACTTAAAGGAAAACATGAGCTTTCTCCTGTCTTCATTCAAACAAACTTATTTGCACAATATGCTCACTTTTTGTAGAGTAAGCATACTTGTATGTGATGTATAATTTCATGTAATCTCATCACTTACTGTGCTATTTTTAATTTTCATTTATTTCTCTTTGAGATATAGTCTACCTATATATTCTGGTTGGACTGGAACTCAAAGATCCATTTGCCTCCTTCAGAGTGCTAGATTTGAAGGTGTACTCTACTATGCCTTGGCACTCATTACCATTAGTAAGAAACTTGATTTATAATTTTTGATGTGTACTCATTATTCGGTTTAGTCTGTCATTATTGTGCCCCACACAGTCATGCTGGTCCATTTGGCACAATATCACACCATGCTTGCTTCCTTCTGCATTTGTCATCATCCTGAAAATCTCACCCAGTCACTGCCTTCAGACATCAAGTCTGGTGTCTAGAGAAGCTTTTCTTGACTTGGTAAGTGTCCTTCATTATGATACAATTTTGTCAAACAGCAATTTTTCACCTTCAAAAGAGGTATGGTTTGTAACTATATAACCCTGAGACAAGTTCATGACTAATGTCACACTTCTCCTCTAGACTGTTCAACACAGGATTGAACAATAAATCTGACCTTGCAGATAAGTGTAGACATCTCTTTTATTTGTTTTCCGAATTTTTATGATTATATTTTAAGTAGTAATAATGTACATGGTACATTTTTTTATTGACAAAATTTGAATAATTACTAGTCACAAGTATTAGCAGTTGATACATAGAACTTGAGTGTTGCAAAGATAGAAATTATTAACGTATCTTAAAGAAAGATCTTTGTAATTGTCAGTAACAGTATATATGCATAAAATATAAAGACCATATCAGAGTTATAAGTGCTAATTTATTGATTTATGTTTCTGAGGGTGATCTTGCTACACAGACAGGTTGACTTCTCATCCTCTATACTCCTGTGTCAGACTTCCCTTATTGCCCCAGTGACAAGTGTGGTTAATAGATAAGCACATATAACTTGAGTACTGTAGTCACTGAAAATACTCATCTATGTATTTATTCACATTGTTTGATACTCAAATCTTTGATATATTTAAAATATATGAAAATTAAATACTAATTCACTTTAGAAATACTTGTTTGGTGTGTTTGTGTTCATGAATGTTCATGTACATGTGTGTGTGTGGAGGGAGAATGTCTCTTTGCTTACATGTATGCATGTATATGGAGGTCAGAAAGAAACCATGAATAACATTCACCAGTTGCTATCTAGCTTTTTTTTTTAAGGTAATGTCTCTGACTGGTCTGGAACTCTCCAAGCAGGCTAGGGTGGCAATCAGTGGTCCACAAAAGCCTGCCTGCCTTTGCTTCCCTGACTCAATAGAATATGCCACTATGTATGGTCTTTTAAAGCATGTTCTAGGGATGGAATTCATGATGTCAAAGCATGTGTTGTATTGACTGCACTAAGACTTTCATAAACACTTCAATTTAGTACATATACAATAAATATTATTGTTATTTTGATAGCTACAGATCTGTAATGGATGTCTTTCTAAATTATGTATTTTTAAATTGTCATAATAACCCATCCATTGTTTTAAACATATTGCATTTTATAATTCCCTGAGAGATCTAGATGGCAAAGACTTCACATTTTCGAGATTTTGGTCAGATCTTACCTTTTGAAAAACAACATTCAAGGTCAGTAGTGTCAAACTGATTCTCCTCCTGAAGTGTTAGTTCATGATACACCCACTTAGTAAGATCAGGGACCAGATACTTAATTACTATTGATTTAATAAATATGACAATATTTTGCAAAGATAAACCCATAAAAACCCAACCAGATGGAAATAAATGTTGTGAAATGTGTTACCTTGTAACTTTGTCATGTCATCATAAATTTGATTTTTCATGAAATTCAAGTTATCCCTTGAGTTGTTAAATAAAATGGACATTTCAACAAATTTATTTTAACCTTCTATTCATAAAAGATGCTCTAAGTATAGAAGCCGCAATCTGCATTCTATAGTTTCGTTCTCATTACACTGGAAAATAGATCCAAAATTGAAAGATATTTCTGTAATACCACTACAGTTCTATATACTTACCTTGTAAACTTTTTTAACTGAGAAAAAAATCTATCATAACTTCAACATCTCACTAACAATGTATCATGGTTTTCTATCTTTGTAGAGAACCTCCAATCTGTCTGCACCCATAATTCCAGGCTCCTGCAACAAATTTCCATAGACTGGGTGGCATACACAACAGAAATTTGTCCCCCATACTTGCTTTCTGAGAAATTTAAGATCAAGGAACACGCATTAATCCATTTGTGAGAAACCATGTTCATGATATGTTAAGCTTATTATCTGTACAATTCTCTGTTCAACTCTCATCACATCAGTACTTAGGGCTTTCAAATCAGAATTCTGGGAGACATAGTTTAGCCTAACAAGTCAGTAACACTTCTTTCAAAGACTGCATTTCTAAAAAATACTATTAATTGTCTAGCATAGGATTTCTTACTTTGTAAATATTTAAGCAAAATATATTTGTTTAGGTGAAGCTTAATCAGAATAAAATAAAGAAAATTTGAAACGTGTTTGAAATTCCTGAATGCATAAAAATTGTGAAAGAGTGGGAGGAAGGATAGAGTGAGCTAGAAAGGTCAAGGAAACCACAAGAAGACCTACAGAGTAAAGTAACCTGGGTCCACGGGGGCTCATAGAGACTGAACCATAAAACAAAGAGCTCAAATGGGATGTATCTAGACCCCTTACACATAAGTAATATATGTGCAGTTTGGTCGTCATGTGGGTCCCCTAACAATGAGAGTAGGTGCTCTCTCTGACTCTGTTGCCTGCCTTTGAATTCCTTTCTCCTGGCTGGGCTGCCTTGTTTGGGAGGGGGAGGGGATCTGCTTAGTCTTGCTGCACTTAAGGTGCCAGAGTGAGTTGGTACCCTTTTGGGGCCTCCTCTTCTCTAAGAAAAAGGAGAGGGAAGGAATGTGGGGAGGAGGTTGTGAGTGTGAGAAGGGGAGGAGAGGATGGTGGGGGCTCTGATCAGACTGTAAAATAATTAAATAAATTGCTTTGCTGTTTTATTAACAATATTTCCATACATGTCCATAATGTATTCTGGTTAATCTCATGCCTATAAACTCTTCTGCCATACAAATCTCTTTACCATATTGATTACTTTTTTTTTTTCTTTTCCATGGTTTATCTGCGGCTTTAAGTTAGATCCTGGACTTGAAATTATCCATAAGAGCCTGGTTTGCTCATGAGTGAGTACACACTTGATCTCGTGCCTTTTTCTCTCCAAGATTTATCCTTAGTAAATCAGCAGTAAGCAGTCGGGACTTCTGAGGGCCTCCCATCGCTAGCTCACTATTGACAGGAACCAACTTACCTAGGCCCAGTGCTTATAGCCATAGCTTGTGTGAGTTCAGGGCTTCCATGACTGTGTCATCCTTAGAAAATGATACTTTGTAGTGCTTCTTGCTGATGATAGGCTTCCATTCTGTTCAACATCTCTTCTGTTTTTGAATGAGAATCTTGGGTTGCAAAGTCGTTAGCTATGCAGCATAATTTTATTCCTGTTCTGACAACAATACGTTCTAGGTCTTCTCTAAATATTCCTATACTAATGCATAGGCATGAATTATTAATTCTTCCACATTCATATCAGCTGGGTCTTCATCTGCATACTCATATCTTCCTTGTCTATAAATAAATCGAACATGATTTTCATGGGATCCTAAACTTAATTGATGCTCCACAGATGATCTAGGTAAAGCTCACCATGACCTTCTGGCTGACAACCAGTAGAGCCTATGTAAGTCGTCAATTGATTACATAAGCGTTATTCTCTGTGTTTTTTATGTTGTAAACATCTTAGCTAAGGATGGATGAGGAACTTGATTCTGTCTATGAAATAGAAAATAAGTTTTTCTTTCTTAGTTCATAATAGAGAAGATCAAAGTTCATCCTACTTTATCCTTCATTGAACTTTGATGATTCTTTAAAATGTCACATCCTAGAGCTAGAGGGATGGGTCTGTCAGTTAAGTGCTGTTTTTGCAAACATGAGTGCCTGAGCTCAGATTTGCATCACTCACGTCAAAAGCCAGTAGTGGCAGCATGCATCTGCAACACTAGGAAGGAAAGCACAGGAAAAATCAGATTCCTGAAGCTCAATACACAGTCTAGCCATATTCATCAACTTCATGTTTCATGAAGGGAATTAGTCCCTAAATTAAATTGGAACATAATTGAAGACAACTGCTGAAGTGGATTTCTGCTCCCCACGTACACATATATACAGGTTCATAAATAACATCATATACATGCACATTCTCATATTCTCTCTCTCTGCTCCCCTTTATATCACATGTGTTAGCCCTGGGAGCATAGGCAAAAATGATATGAGGAGAATAAAGCCACCTGAAAACCTTCGTGAAGGTTTCATAATGGCGCGTTGTTGAAGTGTGTTCATTACCTTTAGCCTTTAGGATTCTTGTCAGCTGCTCTCAGGAGCTAGGATATTTCTAATGCAGCTGATTCTTCATTCAGACACCCAAGCGTCCCAACAATAAAAGGCTGTAATATGTGCTCAGTCAGAATAGTTCCTGTAACTCGATGTCCTTAAGGAAGAAGTTCCATTCTCAAAACGGTGGGTACACTGAGTCAGTGGTTTCTTAGGTTTGTTTTTGTTGTTGAGGTCTATGGTGTTTTTTTTTTTTTTTTTCCTTTCAAAAATTGTCAGAGTCACTGTTGGGCTGATAAGTTTTCTGATGACCTCTGCCTCACTTTTGTGTCATTATTTTTCTATGTGACTTTTTAGGCTGAAAGAAGAAGTGCCCATTTGACTGAGGCAAAAACCCCAGTAAAATATATGTTTGGAGCTCCTTTTGATTTAGATGCATCTGCCTTTAAACCTCACCATTGCTCCAGATCCCTGTCATTGTGGTTGACAGTAAGCTGGGGTTTGCTGGGGCCACACAGGTAATGCTGGCACTAGGAATTTCACAGAAGGTAAAGGGAGATGGTAGCCTGTGAAAGAGGCACTAACATTTTACTTACACATATGGAAGTATTCAGCATCTGGCTTATCCCCAAGCTTCAGGAAAGTCTTCTTTGGGTTGAAGTTGTGGATGAATGAACTATAAGGTTAGAATATAGAAAGTAATTTCCTCATATTAATAACTGACTTTGAGCAATAAATATTTCTTTATTGGGCTCTTAAAAGAAAATTGTTGCAATATTGCAAACCTTGTTACTCTTGCTCACACAAAACAGCATTGAAAAGAGATATTATTTTGAAGTACTCAAAACTTGTTAAAATGACTGCTAGTGAGAAGAAGGAAGAAGTCATTGTAATCAAGGATATGAGAATATGGAAATTTTAATGGTAAAAGTAGCAATCTATTTTTAATGTCTGTGTTACATTTAAAGACAAGGCTGAAATTTCTCTAAAAGTTAATGCACATATCCATCATTAATTGTTACCAGTGATCAATTCCTTGTAGTTATTTTCCTATTTGCTTAACTGATCATGTCCATTTTGACCACCATGCAGTACTCATTTCTTTCTTTCTTTCTTTCTTTCTTTCTTTCTTTCTTTCTTTCTTTCTTTCT
>NW_026592403.1:3648414-3722784 GCF_907164565.1 Psammomys obesus | reverse complement strand
TCTTTCTTTCTTTCTTTCTTTCTTTCTTTCTTTCTTTCTTTCTTTCTCTCTCTCTCTTTCTTTTTTGAGCTTACATTTAGAGAAAGAGTCAGATTTGTGTTTTATACTGACTTACAACCAAGGTTGCCTCGATAGAGCATTGCTAGAATAGCCATGATTAATGTTAAGTGGTCAATTTGAGAGATTATTCATGGTGACCTCAATGACTGTAATGCTTGAGCCTCCATCAAAGACACATTTTAAACCTATGATTGAAAAATAGAATTGATATCTTGAGTGAGGTAACCCAGAAGCAGAAAGACACACATGCTATATGCACACTTATAAATGGATGTTAGACATATTGTATAGTATAAACATATTAAATCTGTATAGCTAAAGAAGCTAAGCAAGAAGGAGGACCCTGGGTAAGAAGTTCAATCCTCACTCAGAAAGGCAAACAGGACAGACATCTGAAGAGGGAGAAAACAGGAAACAGGACAGGAGCCTACCACAGAGGACCTATGAAAGACTGCCCAGCAAGGTATCAAAGCAGATGCAAAACTCATAGCCAAACTCTGGGCAGAGTGCAGGGAATCTTATGAAGGAAGGGGAAGGAGAAAGACCTGGGGGAGGACAGGAGCACCACAAAGAGAGCAACAGAACCAAAAATATCTGGGCATAGGGGTCTTTTTTGAGACTGATACTCCAACCAAGGTCCATTCATGGATATAACCTAGAACCCCTGCTCATATGTAGCCCATGACAGCTCAGTGTCCAAGTGAGTACCTCAGTAATGAGAACAGGGGCTCTCTCTGACATTAACTCAGTGGCTGGTTCTTTGACCACCTCTCTCCCTGAGGGGAGGAGCAGCTTTACCAGGCCAGAGAGGAAGACAATGCTGCCAGTCCTGATGAGACCTGACAGGCTAGGGTCAAAGGGAAAGGAGGAGGATCTCCCCCATCAGTGCACTGGGGAAAGGACATGGGAGGAGAAGAGAGAGGGAGGGTGGGATAGGGAAAGGGCATGAGAGGGGACTACAGTTAAATACACAGTGAATAAATTGTAATAATCAAATTTTTTTTTAAAAAAAGAAGAGTTGAAATTGTAATAAAGGTACCAAGAACATAACTAAGGTTTATTGCACAGTGCCACATAAGGACCAGGCAATTAAAATGTTCTTTTCTGATTTGAGGGCAAATATAGGTTTAAAATGTCTTAAGTATGGCTTTGTTTTTTCTTATTTTTCATCTTATTGTAGCCATGAAAAGTCAATGCAACAATGGGAAGAAAAGTGAATTGTAGAGGAAACTGCAGAGAGGAAATACAGAGGAGATTTCCAGTATAAATTCAAATCATTCTAATTGTTGAATTTACTGGTACACAAATTGTAAGAGAAGGACGAATTAATGTTTTTTGAGATTTATTTTTTCATGGATATGTATGTGTGTATGTGTATGTGCAGATATCACAGGGACCAGAAAAGAGCATCTTGACCCAAGTTTATAGGCAGATGTGAGCTCCTTGTTTAGGTGCTGGAAACTGGCATTTAGTTATCTGAAAAAGAAGCAAACACTTTTACCTACTGAACCAGCTGTCTACAACCTGATTCTGTATTGAGAACTGTATTCTATGATAGTTAACACAAAATTATCAAGTTAAGATGTCTAACATGTGTTTCCATGGAGGAAAAGCAGTCAAACTTAAAAAAAAAAAAAAAAAAAAACCCTGGCCTTGAAAGGTCTGGTAATCACTTGTTCTCACCACCACTGGCTTTATGTATTTTATGTCATTTCAAGATGCAACAGACTTTGTAGACTTAAAATTAAACTTGGCATTAAGCAAAGACCCAAATTTTTCAATTTCAAGCTCCATGACATTGGAAACTTTATGTAATGTTGAGGCTCTTTAAACCCATTTGTTATATAGAAAGTTTAATGTTTGTCCTGGTGTGCCATCATGTAATAGCAAAATCAAGTGTGCATAGAGCATTCATCATAATAACCAAGCACAGAGCACCCACAAAAGTTGTTGGGGTATAAAGCAAATACAATGGATTTATTCCACTTAAAGACAAGGTCTAAAAACAAAAACTTTGTGGATATCCTGGTCCTTCCATCATTGCTTTATTTTTAATGTGTACGTCAATACACAGGAGCAGAGTGTGTATGTTTCAGACACATATTTCAGGTGGCAGGGTACACATCAGCTTTATGAACAGGAATAAATTACTGTGGGTTCATCTGAAGAAGAGAATTGTTTGCTTTTGGAAGATTTTATAGACAGACTTTCTATAACTCAATGCATCTAGATGAATGTGAGAGAGAAAATGGCCATGTTAGAGGAGATTCAAGCAGGCAGAATCATCTGTTGTTCCACTGGGACAACAGGAACCAGATGTATGCTATCTAGACCAAGAAGTGGCAGAGGCAGCTTATTGCATAGATCACTTACCATACAACATGCACAAGGCCAGCGTAAGGTCAAAAATCCAAGAAAATTTGTGGAAGAGGCTCATGAGGCACCTCTGCTAGCTTAGCGGCTGTTTGTAGTTGATAATTGTGCATAAACATAAAGTGAGTTTATTTACTTTTTCTCAAGGGTGTGATCCCAGGTAAGTTGACCATGGTCCAGTGAGTGGCCACATACTCAAGAGCACATGGACAGCATAAACTGGACTCTAAGAAAAATGAATACACAAAATTGTCTTACTAGAGAAGGGTGTATGGATTTAGGGAAAGTAGAGAGAATATGACTGAAATACATTGTTTTAAATGGTCAACAAAAATTCTATAAAAATACCCCATAAACCTCCCTGCCAACACACACTCAAAGTGGCCAATTGAGACGCTTGAGCTACACAGTGTAATGTGTACTTATGCGTAGAAATGGAGTCAGGGAAACAGAAAAGAAGGCCGTGTCACATCAAGTGGGGTTTTGAAAAATGAAATCAATTTTAAAAAGAGCAATTTGGAATCATATATGTTGGCTGTAGTTAGTATCAATCAAAAATAAAATAAAAACAATGACAGCAAATATATCACTAAAATAGGCAAAGGTCAACTCAGCTACATAAAACACAGTTTGCTGACAGCTCAAGCATGAGAGTTTTATGTCCTTTCAGAACCTTGTTTGACTTCTCAGTGCAGAGTGCCATTCGTTTAAGTATTTATTATTTTTGAAGTAATAGGAGAAACCCAGCCCAAACTACCTTCAAAGAATAATGCGATAAATGAAATCATCCCATCAATTACCCTTAAGAAAGATATTTTGCTTTGTTTTTGCTTTGTTAATGTACTTTAAATGCTGAGGCCAAAGCCTATGAGCTTGAGTTTTTCAGTTTAATAATGAATAAAATGTTGGCTGTCTGCTGAGACATAGAAGGGGGAAAATGATTAAGAAACACAAGAAACCAGACAAGACAAAAAAAAAAAAATGAAGAAAGTAGTGGAGATGTATTCAATAGTAGTGAATATAAAGCACACATAATGACATGGGGTTGATCCCAAGCTAAACACACACACACACACACACACACACACACACACACACACACACAGCAGGTGGGAAGGAGGAGGAGGAGGAGAAGGGGAAAAAACTGTAGAAGGAAGGCAGTAAGGGGGAAGAAAAAAATGTCAGACCAACAGAGGCAGAAGCAGAAGCTAATTTGCTAACCTCTCTCTGTCAGGAAGATACCTATGAGGCTAGTTTGCTGACTGCAGGAGGACAATGAGAGATTCTCTGAGCAACACTGCAGCCTACTAGTGGAGCATGGACTTGTTCCTTGTTCACCTGAGATGAACAGAAACACTGAGCATTTTCTTTTTTTTCCTTTTCTCCATGAAGTAATTTATTTACTTACTTTACAGCCTGATCTCAGCTTCCCCTCCCTTTTCTCCCCTGAGTCCCTTGGTCTCACTTCCCCACCCCCATTATCCCTCCTTTTTTTCTCTGAAAAGGGAAGTCCTCCCATATATAACAACCTGCCTTGGCATATCAAGACAGAGTAGGACTAGGTGCATCTTTTCTTACTGAGGCTAGACACAGCAGCCCACTTAGGGGAAAGGAATCCAAAGGCAGGCAACAGAGTCAAAGATAGCCCTGCTCCAGTTTTTATGGGACCCACATGAAGAACAAGCTACACATCTGTTACATATGTATATGGGGCCTATGTCTGTCCCATTCATGCTTTTTGGTTGACGATTCAATTTCTTTGAGACCCATTGGCTCAGGTTAGTTGCTTCTATGGGTTTTTTCTTGGTGTCCTTGACCTCTTGAACTCTTTCAATCCTTCCTTTCCCTTTTCCACAAAATTCCCTGATTCCTCTCTGATATTTAGCTGTAAGTCTCTGCATCTGTTTCCATCAGCTGCTGGGTGATGCCTTTCAGAGAACAGTTATACTAGATTCCTCTCTGCAAGTATATCAGAATATTGTTGATAGTGTTGGCACTCACCCATAGGAAGGGTCTCAAGCTGGGGCAGTCCTTTGTTAGACATTCTCTTAATTTCTGCTCCATCTTCATCCCTGTGCATTTTGAAGGCAGGATAAATTTTGAGTTGAAGGTTTCATGGGTGGGTTGGCATCCTCATCTTTCCATTGGAAATCTTCACTGGTTACAGAAAATAATCGTTTCAGGTTCCATATCTCCTGTTTCTAGGAGTCTTACTTAGGGTCACCCTTATAAATTCCTGGGAGTTTCCCTTGTCCTAGGTTCTTGGCTCATCACAGAGCTGCACCTCCCCCCCCACCACACACACACACACACACACCAATTTCATTTCTCTCTTCCAGTTTTCTCTCCCACAGTCTTCCTTACTTTGATCTCTCCTATCCTCCTTTCCACCACCCCTCCCTAAGTTCTATCCATTCATCCATCCATCCATCCATCCATCCATCCATCTATATTCAATGTTTATTTTATTTCTTCTTCTCAGTGAGATTCAAGCATCCTCCCTTAGGCCCTCCTTGTTAATAAGCTCCTTTGGGTCTGTGAGTTATAGTATGATCATACTGTACTATATTGCTAATATCCACTAATAAGTGAGTATATATCATGTATATCTTCCTGGGTCTGGGTTACCTCACTCAGGATGATATTTTCTAGTTTCATCCATTTGCCTGTAAATTTCATGATGTCCTTGTTTGTAATAGCTGAGTAGTATTCATTGTGTAAATGTACCATGTTTTCTTTGTCAATTCTTTAGTTGAGGGACATCTAGGTTGCTTCCAGTTTCTGGCAATTATGAATCAAGCTGCTAGGATCAGAATTGAGCAAGTGTCCTTGTTTTTGGCGGAGCATCTTTTGGAATAGTATAGGTGGGTCTTGAGGTAGAATCAGCCCAAATTTTCTCAGATACTGCAAGATTAATTTCCAAAGCAGTTGTACAAGTTTTCACTCTCACCGAAAGTAGAGGAGTGGTTCTTGTGCTCCACATCATTGCCAGCATGTGCTTTCACTTTTTTTGATCTTTGCCATTGTGACAGGTGGATTTTTCAGTCATTTAGACTTGCATTTTCCCGATGACTAAGGATGATGAACATTTCTTTATGTACATCTTGGTCATTAGAGATGCCTCTGTTGAGAATTCTCATTTTAGCTCTGTACCCCATTTTTAATTGTGTTGTTTGTTTGTTTGGTGTTTAATTTCTTGAGTTATTCGTATATTTTGGATATTAGCCCTCTGTCTGATGTAGGGTTGGTGCAGATCCTTTCCTGAGCTTAGACTGCCACTTTGTCCTATTGGCAGTGTCATTTGTCTTAGGTTTTCATTTTCAGGAGGTTCCATTTATTGATTGTTGATCTTAGAGCCTGAGCTATGAGGATCTGTTCAGAAAGTTGTCTCCTGTGCCAATATGTTCAAGTTTGTTCCCCATTTTCTCTTCTATTAGACTCAATGTATCTGATTTTATGTTGAGGTTTTTTATCTACTTGAGCTTCAGTTTTGTACAAGGTGATAAATGTGGATCTATTTGCATTCTTCTACACACAGCTATCCATTTAGTCCAGCACCATTTGTTGAATATGCTACATGTTTTTCCATTGTATGATGTTCGCTTCTTTGTAAAAAATGAAGTGTCTGTAGGTGTGTGGGTTTATTTCTGGGTCTTCAGTTCTTTTCCATTGATCAACCTGTCTTTTTAAAAGTTAAGACTGTGCAGTCCTTATTATTATTGCTCTACAGTAATTTTAAAATCAGTGACAGACTCAGACATCTGTAACAATGCTATCATCACTTGGAACTGTCCAATTTATGAGTAGTTAAGCCACAGAGCTCTGGTAGTTGTTTAGTGCACGGGCAAATAGCTACTGCTATCACAAATAAAACTGCCTGCATCTACGAGTGATGTGCTATAAAAGGTATAAAGTACATATGGGAAGATGAATTTTTTGGGATTTGATAGGATTTAAGAAATGAGCATTGCTTATTTTAGCATAAAACATAATACACAAACTTACATATTTATAAAATAAAATGATAATAAAATAAAATTTTAATTTTAAACAAAGTGCTTATGTAAAAAAATTTGTGAAAAATAAACAAATTTCACAAACATGGTAAACTTATGGTTCTTGAGCAGTTCTATTTCATTAAATTTTTCCTAAAAATATGTTCATTTTTTACAAAAGAAAAGCATGAAAACTTAAAATTTTAAACTTGTATTAAATGTTCTTTTTCCTAAGACAACAAATTCAGTGGATCCTTGAATATAATTTGTTATAATTCCATGTCTGGTGACATTCAGTAATTTATCTCAACATATGCTAGAATTTTACATTTGTTGATAGATTTAATAACTTCTTTTTAACTCTACTGTTTAACAATTGAAATCAAGAATGCAATTTACATACCTCATAAATAAAATACATAGTAATTGGTGATCACATATAGTCTTATATTTTTTTTCAGTTTTAAATGTTTAAAAGCATATGCCTGTTATAACTTCCTTATCAACCAAGAATGAAAAATAAACGCCACTGTTTTATGGAAAACATGCTTGCTAGGAGTGAAAAATAGTTTGAAAAGAACAAATTTTTAAATATTAAGTTCATTTTTAAAAGAAAAATCTTTTTTTATTCTCTTCCATTATTTATTTAGATAATCTTGTATAATAAAATGCCATCCACTTACAAACAGTGGCCAAGAGTTTTCCACTTTTAGGACAAATTTGTCATGCAAAAAATCAACTTTAAAAAGCCTGAAAGCCTTATTAAATGAATTATTCAGTCAGACATTATTTAAATGATTACTGATATCTGCATATTTTAATCTCCTTGATTCTTTATTAAAATATTTTTTTTCTTAATTGGGAGATTTTATTTTCACAAGTATTCCAGTGAGTGACATGTTTATTCATTGATTCCCTTGTGGAAAATTAATCCTGCTCCCAGAATACCTTTGGGGGTTTCTAGAAAATCTTTAAACTTCAGATTACAAAGAATCATTAACAATCATGGTGTGCTCACTCAGGATTTTCTGAGTACAATAAGAAGTCAGGATATGAGGAAAGAAATAAGGCAACAGAGTATATTCCATCCCAATCAGAAGCAGATTTACACTCCTTCAATAAAAATACAGACTGAATATTAGAAACACAAATTTGAAGGCATTGGGCAATGAAGTGCCATGTGTGAAGATTAGGAAGCACAGGAAGTAAACTATTCTCTAGACTTCAGTGATTTACTGTGGAGCTGGTTTCCCATCAAATCTCGTAGAGGGCTGTGTCCAGCACAGTTTCACCATTTCTGGTTAGTTGACTCTGTTGGTCTTCTTGTGGAGTTCTTGTCCTCTCTTTTTATCCTTTCCCCGACTTTTCCATAATGCTCCCCATGCTCTCCCTAATATTTGGTTGTGAGTCTCAGCATCTGTTTTGGTCCACTGATGGGTGGAGCCTTCTAGGGACAACTATGCTAGGCTTCCATCTGCAAGCATAGAAGAGTATCATTAATAGTGTCAGGCTCTCTCCCATGGGGTGAGTGTGTCTCAAGTTGGGCCACACATGGCTTGGACATTCCCTCAATCTCTACTCTAACTTTACTCCTGGACATAGTATAAGCAGAGTAAATTTTGAGTCAGTTTTTGTGGGTGGTTTGGTGTTCCCCTTTCTCAACTAGAAGTTCTTTCTGGCTAAAAGGCGGCCTCTTCTGTCTCCATGACCCCTGCTACTAGGAGTCTTGGTTAGAGTCAATCCCATATCGTCTAGGAGTCCTCCCAGTGGGCCTTTCTTGTTACATAGCTTTTTGAGGTCCATGAATTGTAATCTATTTATCCTGTAGTATATAGCTAATATCCACTTATGAGTACATACTATGTGTGCCTTTCTGGGTCTGGGATATTTTCGCTCGTGATGATCTTTTCAAGCTTCATCCATTTGCCTGCAAATTTCATGATTTTATTGTTTTTAATTGCAGAGTAGTATTCCATTGTCTAAATGTACCATATATATATATATATATATATATTTACATAGCTGAACAAATGTCCTTGTTGTATGGTGGAACATAGTTGGGTACATGTCCAGGAGTGGTACAGCTAGGTATTGAGGTTTTCTGAGAAAGCACCAAGTTGATTTCCAAAGTGGTTGTACAAGTTTGCACTCCCACTAGCAGTGGAGGATTGTTCTCTTTCTCCCCATCCTCATCAGCATGTTTTGTCACTTGAGTTTCTTATCTTAGCCATTCTCACAGGTGAACTGATGGAATCTCAGAGTTGTTTTGTTTTGCATTTTCCTGACAACTAAGGATTTTGAACATTGCTTTAAGTACATCTTGGTGTTAAGAGATTCCTCTGTTGAGAATTCTCTGCTTACCTCTGTACCCCATTTTAAAATTGTATTATTTTATTTGTTTGGTGTTTAATTTTTTTAGTTCTTTATATATTTTGGATATTAGCCCTTTGTCAGATATAGGGCTGGTGAAGATCTTTTCCCAATATGTGGGCTGTCATTTTGTTCTATTTATAACATCCTTTGCTTTGCAGAAGCTTTTCATTTTCATGAAATTCCCTTTATTAATTGTTAATCTTAGAGCCTGAGTTGTTATTGTTCTGTTCAGGAGATTGTATCCTGTGCCAATAAGTTCAAAGTTATTTTCCAATTTCTTCTCTAATAGGTTCAGTGTTTCTGGTTTTATGTTGAGGTCTTTGATAGACATGCATTTGAGTTTTGTGCTGGGTGATAAATATGAGTCTATTTGCATTCTTCTACATATAGGGATCCAGTTAGACCCGCACCATTTGTTGAAGATACAATCCTTTTTCTATTGTATGGTTTTGGCTTTTTTGTTAAAACAAAAAATCAGATGTGCATAGGTGTGTGAGTTTATTTCTCTGTTTTTGGATTGATTCCATTGATGAATCTATCTGTTTTTATGCCAATACCATGTAGTATTTATTACTATGTATTTATAGTACAACTTGAAATCAGGGAAGGTGATACCTCCAGAAGTTCTTTTATTGTACAGGATTGTTTTCACTATCCTGGGTTTTTTATTTTTCCATACAAAGTTAAGAATTGCTCTTTCAAGATCTGTGAAGAATTGGATTGGAATTTTGATGCATTGAATCTGTAGATTGCTTTTGGTAAGATGGAAATCTTTACTATATTAATCCTACTGATCCATGAGCATGGGAGATCTTTCCATCTTCTGGTATCTTTTTTTAATTTCTATCTTCATATTCTTGAAGTTCTTTGTCATACAAGTCTTTCACTTACTTGATTATAGTTACACAAAGATGTTTTATATTCTTTGTGGCTATTGTTAAGGGTGTTGTTTTCCTAATTTCTTTCTCAGTTTGGTTAGCATTGGTATAAAGGAGGGCTACTTTTTTTTTTTTTTAGTTGATTTTGTATACAGCCAGTGTGCTGGAGGTTTTTTATCAGATGTCGGAGTTCTCTGGTAGAATTTTGGGAATCACAGATTTCTTTGCTAAAACTATCTGGCCCTTGGCTTTATTTGTTTGGGAGACCTTTAATAGCTGCTTCTATATCCTTTGGAGTTATAGGACTATTTAAATTGTTAACTTATCATATCATCTGCAAATAGCAAAAAATTTGATTTATTTCTTTTCAATTTTTATCCCCTTGATTTCATTTGCTGTCTTATTGTACTAGTTTGGACTTCAAGTACCATGTTGATAAGGTATGGATAGAATGAACAGTCATGTCTTATCCTTGACTTTAGTGGATTTGCCTTAAGTTTCTTTCCATTTAATTTGAGGTTGGCTATTGGCCTGCTGTATATTGCCTTTATTATGTTTAGGTATGGGTCTTGTATCCCTGATCTTTCCAAGGTTTTTATAGTAAAGGGGTGTTGGAATTGTCAAAGACTTCTTCAGCATCTAATGAGATGATCATGTTTTTCTTTCAGTTTGTTTATGTGTTGATTACATTGATAGATTTTTACTACATAGTATTTGCCTTTATATTTTTGATTTTTATTATTTTTTAAAATTTTTAAAAATTCATTGCAATTTATTTAATTTGTATCCCTGATGTAGCTGCCTCCCTCATTCCTTCCCAATCATGCCCTCTCTCCCTCTTCTCATGCATCTCTCCAAGACCACTGACCCCTTCCATCCTACCCTAACCTATTAGGTCTCATCAGGACTGTCTGTTTTATTTTCCTCTGTTGTCTGGTAAGACTGCTCGCCCCCTCAGGGGAAGGTGATAAAACAGCCAGCCACTGAATTTATGTCAGAGGCAGCTCCTGTTTCCCTTACTAGGGAAACCACTTGAACAGCGAGCTGCCATGCGTTATATCTGTGCTGGGGTTCTAGGTTATCTCCATGAATGGACTTTGGTTGGAGTACCGTTCCCAGAAAAGAACCCTGGGCCCAGATTTTTTTTATTCTGTTGTTTTCTTTGTGGAGCTTCTGTCCCCTCCAGGTCTTTCTATCCCCCCGTCTTTCGTAAGATTCCCTGCACTCTGCCCAAAGTTTGTCTATGAGTCCCAGCATCTGCTTTAGCATCCTGCTGGGAAAAGTCTTTCAGAGACCCTCAATGGTAGGCTCCCTGTTCTATTCCCTGTTTCTCCCTCTTCTGATTTCTATCCCATATGCTTTTCTGAATGAGGATTAAGAATCTTTCTCAGGGTCCTTCTTGCTTAGCTTCTTTAGGTGTACAGATTTTAGTATGATTGATGAATTTTTATGGAGAGTCAACGTTCATTGGATTTTTTCCCCCCAAGGCTTCTGTATTCTTGTGTAGTGGTTAAGAAGAGGACTCACTGAATGATTTAGGCCAATGTTCCATGAAGACAGTTTACTACTTCGGTTGATGTGAATCTGCTCCATACACATCATTCAGTTTGGTCTTCAGTTTGATAAGTAAGTTAACATTTGCTTTGATCAATCCATAGTTATAATATTTTCTCACTATCAAAAGACTCTACTCTTCTTAGTTCATTCTCTCTTCTTAGAAGTTCACATTTTCTTTCTGCTAGAGATACTATAGATGGTGTACCCAGTGCCTGGTGATAAACTCTGCATTTGCATATATATATATACTTCCTTTTACATTTTTCATACCAAATGACACAACTGCAATAGATTTTTTTGTAATTGTACTGTCTAGAATGATGTGTTAACTTACCATCACTCAGTTATTGTATATATAATACACTACATATGGCCTCTAGCCAACACTGCTTATCTTCTACTGATTTTTGTAAAGTTTATTGGACCATCCAGCCACAGCCATGATTTTATTTTCATCTATGATTGATTTTAGTATACACTGGAAGAGTTCATTAAAGAGGCTGCAAAAGTAACAGTGTAGTTTACTGTTCTCAAAATGTCTTCTATCTGCCACTCTGAAGAAAGGTTTGATGATCTCTCTTCATTGTAATAGTATTCTGTTTGTTTGTTTGTTTGTTTGTTTTTGTATAACCATGTTCATCTTCAGTTACCTTTTTCCCACTTAGTTGATTAATACCTGTCCATTCCCAACACT
The DNA here is from genome assembly GCF_907164565.1 of Psammomys obesus. Taxonomy (NCBI): domain Eukaryota; kingdom Metazoa; phylum Chordata; class Mammalia; order Rodentia; family Muridae; genus Psammomys; species Psammomys obesus. The sequence goes on along the minus strand of NW_026592403.1, from coordinate 3,710,854 downwards.
GTCAATTTTATGAAAAGCAGGTAGCTCTCTGGTTTTAATCAGTTCTGCATATTTGGTGCCTAATCCAATGCCTGCTGTGAGTAGAACAAAAACCTTCATGGAATAGATCAATGAATAATTGAAAATATTTGATCAGAAACTCATTGACTTCAGCAATACCATTTATGATATTCAGTGGATACTGTAGCAAAATATTATCTTATTCTTGTCTGCAACACATTCACTTTTTGCAACAACTTATTCATGTCTGACAGCCTAAAGATGATTGAATATTAGAGTTTTAATTCATTGTTATGGTAAGCTCACTTTTTTACTTGACCTAGAATACATGTCAGCTACATGTATGTAACAATCTGAAATATTACTGAAAGTATTCATTAAAAAGTATATAATATCCAGGGGTACCCTCACAAAAAGTGCTTTCAGATACAATAGAATCATAATGAGATAAATCCCCAAGTGTGGCTGCCCATGGCAAGAAGCAAAGTATTATCCAATTTACCATGCCGGTCCAACAGACAGATTGTAGTTTTTAGAGAATTGTCACTATCAGTTGCTTAAAGGCACAATGTCACATCACTGACACATTTAATAATTGGAAAATCCCCTATGGGTATTTACAATAGTAGATTTTTGTTGTTGCTTTACTGTATTTATAGACAAATTAAATCCAGTATCATGTAAGTGTTTAAAGAGAAAAAAAAACATAATGGTATGATTTTTCTTTAAAACCTGCCTTTACTGTATTTCATATTAAAAGTTAAATAAAGCGATGAAAGAAAACTCACTCAGTACATATATTAATTGAATACCTAATTCATGTTCCACCTTTTCTTATTTTTGGAGATGCAACAATCAATAAAAGTGCCTATATACAAACACACATACACACATAAACACACACACACACACACACACACATACTCTTAATACTTAAAATTTAAGAGAAATACAGGATACCAAATACTTCAAATAAAATCTTAACAATTGTATTTGTCAGTGAGCATGGATATTAAGTTTATATAAACCAATTAAGTAAAATAAAGACTTTGAGTAGAAAAAAAGTCATTGTAAAATTTATCCCATCTACTATTTTTTACTGTAACTTTAAAGTATGCTGTTGAAATAAAATAAGTAAGAAGAATTTTGTCACTGTTACATTAATAATATTGTTATTTTCTAATTGCCAACCTGCAATTTATTGATATTTCAAATATTTTTCTCATATCAAATTCCATTTTTCTAGGCATTCTAAATATTTTATTCTCCAGTTTGGTACAATCCTGCCTATAATTTTACCATTTTTTTTTCTATTGTTAGTTATTTCCTGCTTTGATCTTCATCATTTTCACCTTTTATGTGCTCTACATTTCCATGTTAATACTAAACACACACTATTTATTTTAGATTTTTTAAAATTATTTTTATATAAATTACAATTTTTTCAATTTGTATCCCAGCTGAAGCCCCCTCCCTCCACCCCTCCCATTCCTACCCTTCCTCAATTCCTCCTATTACCCCTCTCCAAGTCTACAGATAGGGGAGATCTTCCTCCCCTTCCATCTGACCCAAGCTTATCCAGTCTCATCTGAACTGGCTGCATTGTCCTCTTCTGTGGCCTGGCAAGGATGCTCCCCCATCCAGGGACGGTAGTCAAAGAGCTAGCCATTCAATTCATGTCAGAGACAGTTCCTGTTCCCCTTAATAGGGTACCCACTTGGATACTGGCCTGTCATGGCTTACATCTGTGCAGGGGTTCTAGGTTATTTCCATGAATGGTCCTTGGTTGGAGTATCAATCTCAGAAAAGACCCCTGTTCCCAGATATTTTGGTTCTGTTGTTATCCTTGTGGAGCTCCTGTCCTATCCAGGTCTTAATATCTTCCCCTCTTTCCTAAGTATCCCTGCACTTTGCCAAAATTTGTTTATGAGTCTGCTTTTATACAACGCTGGTTAGAGTCTTTCAGAGGACCTCTATCGTAGGCTCCTGTCATGTTTCCTGTTCTCTTCTTTTTTCCAATATTTGTCCTGTTTTTCTTTCTGAATAAAGATTTATCATCTTACTCGGGGTCCTCATTCTAGGTAACTTATTTAGGTGTTCAGATTTGTGTAGGCTTATCCAATATTATATGTCTAGTATCCACTTATGAGTGAATATATAACATGTGTGTCTTTCTGTTTCTGGGATACCTCACACAGGATGATCTTTTCTAGATCCCACCATTTGCCTGCAAATTTCATGATTTCCTTCTTTTTAATTGATGAGTATAATCCATTGTATAAAAGTACCACAATTTCTGTATCCATTCCTCCATTGAGGGACATCTGGGTTGACTCTAGGTTCTGGCTATTACGAACAAAGCTGCTACGAACATGGTTGAGCAAATGTCATTGCTGTGTACTTGAGCATCTTTTGTATATATGCCTAGGAGTGGTATAGCTGGATCTTGAGGAAGTGCTATTCCTAGTTGTCTGAGAAAGTGCCAAATTGATTTCCAAGGTGATTGTAAAAGTTAACATTCCCACGAGCAATGGAGGGTTCCCCTTTCTCCACATCCTCTCCAGCATGTATTGCTACTTGATTTTTTGATCATAGCCATTCTGATGGGTGTAAGGTGAAATCTCAGGGTCGTTTTGATTTGCATCTCCCTGATGACTAAGGACATTGAGCATTTCTTTAGGTGTTTCTCTGCCATTTGATATTCCTCTACAGAGAATTTTCTGTTTAGCTCAGTGCCTCATTTTTTAATTTAATTACTTGATTTATTGCTATTTTAAATTTTATTTTATTTTATTAATTACTCTTTATTCACTTTGTATCCCCCCATAAGCCCCTCTCTCCTCCCCTCCTAGTCGCACCCTCCTACCCCCTTCTTCACGCAGGCCCTTCCCCAAGTAAACTGATAGGGGAGGTCCCCCTCTCCTTCCTTCTGATCTTAGTCTATCAGATCACATCAGGAGTGGCTACATTGTCATCCTCTGTGGCCTGGTAAGGTTGCTCCCCCCTCAGAGGGGAGGTGATCAAAATGCAGGCTAAAGAGATTATGTCAGAGGTGCTCCCTCTTCCCATTACCATGTAACACACTTGGATACTAAAATGCCATGGGTTACATCTGTGCAGGGGTTCTAGGTTATCTCCATGCCTGGTACTTGGTTGGAGTATGAGTCTCTGGGAATACCCCTGTGTTCAAATTTTCTGGTTCTGTTGCTCTCCTTGTGGGGTTACTGTCCTCTCCAGATCTTACTATTTCCAACTTCTTTCATAAGATTCCATGCACTGGGCCTAACATTTGGCCAAAAGTCTCAGCGTCAGCTTGGATAGTCTGCAGGGCAGAGCTTTCAGAGGCACTCTGTGGCAGATTCCTAGGTTGTTTCCTGTTTTCTTCTTCTTCTGATGTCCATCCTCTTTGCCTTTTGGGATGGGGATTGAGCGTTTTACTCAGGGTGCTCTCTTTTGATTAGTTTCTTTAGATGTACAGATTTTAGTAGATTTATCCTATGTTATATGTCTATATGAGTGAGTATATACTGTGTGTGTCTTGGGATAGCTCACTCAGAATGATCCTTTCCCACCATTTACCTGCAAATTTCATGATTTTCTGATTTTTTTATTGCAGAGTAATACTCCATTGTGTAGATATACCACAATTTCTGCATGCATTCTTCAGTTGAGGTGCATCTGGGCTTTTTCTAGCTTCTGGCTATTATAAAAACAAACATGGTTGAACAAAGGTCCTTATTGTGTACTTTGTATATATGCCTAGTTGTTGAATGGCTGGATCTTGAGGAAGTGCTATTCCTAGTTGTCTGAGAAAGTGCCAGACTGATTTCCAAAGTGGTTGTACAATTTTACATTCCCACCAGCAGTGTAGGAGGGTTCCCCTTTCTAAACAACCTCACCAGCATGTGTTGTCACTTGATTTTTTGATCTTGGCCACTCCGATGGATGTAAGGTGAAATCTCAGGGTCATTTTGATTTGCATTTCCCTAATGGCTAATGACATTGAGCATTTCATTAAGTGTTTCTCTGCCATTCTATATTCCTCTCCAGAGAATTTTCTGTTTAGCTCTGTTCCCCATTTTTTAATTGGAGTACTTGGTTTGCTGCTTTTCAAGTTCTTTAGTTCTTTATATATACTGGATATTAGTCCTATGTCAGATAAAGGGTTGGGGAAGATTCTTTCCCAATCTGTAGGCATTCGTTTTGTTTTGATGACAGTGTCCTTTGCTTTACAGAAACTTTGCAGTTTCATGAGGTCCCATTTATTGATTGTTGCTCTTAGAGCCTGTGCTATAGGTGTTCTATTCAGGAAATTGTCTCCTGTACCAATGAGTTCTGGGTTTTCCCCACTTTTTCTTCTAACTGAATTAATGTGTCTGATTTTATGTTGAGTTCTTTGATCCACTTGGACTTTAGTTTTGTGCAGGGTGATAAGTATGGTTCTATTTACATTTTTCTACATGTAGACATCCAGTTAGACCAGCACCATTTGTTGAAGAAGCTATCTTTTTTCCATTGTATGGTTTTGGCATCTTTGTCAAAGATCAGGTGTCCATAAGTATGTGGGCTTATTTCTGGGTCTTCTCTTCACTTCCATTGATCCACCATTCTGTTTCTATGCCAGTACCATGCAGTATTTATAACTGTTGTCTATAATACAGCTTAAGATCAGGGATGGAGATATCTCTAGAATATCTTTTATTGTAGAGTATTGTTTTAGCAATTCTGGGTTTCTTGTTATTCCATATAAAGTTGAGAATTTTTCTTTCCAGGTCTGTAAATAATTGTGTTGGTAATTTGATGGGAATTGCATTAAATCTGTAGATTGCCTTTTGTAAGATGGCCATTTTTACTATGTTAATCCTGCCCAGCCATGAGCATGTGAGATCTTTCCATCTTCTGATATCTCCTTGTAATTCTTTCTACAGAGACTTGAAATTTTTTTATACAAGTCTTTGATGTGTTTGCTTAGGGTTTCACCAAGGTACTTTATGTCACTTGTGGCTATTGTGAAGGGTATTGTTTCCTTAATTTCTTCCTCAGCCCTTTTGTCTTTTGTATACAGGAGGATTAGTAATTTTTTTAGAGTTAATTTTGTATCTGGCCACTTGGCTGAAGGTGTTTATCAGCTGTAGGAGTTTCCTGTTAGAGTTTTTGAGGTCATTCACATAAATTATCATATGATCTGCAAATAGTGATAATTTGACTTCTTCCTTTTTAATTTATATCCACTTAATCTCCTTCGACTGTGTTATTGCTCTAGTAAGGACTTCCAGAACTATGTTGAAGAGATATGGAGAGAGTGGGCAGCCATATCTTGTCCCTGATTTCAGTAGGATTACTTTAAGTTTCTCTCCATTCAGTTTGATGTTGGCTATAGGCTTGCTGTATATCGCCTTAACTATGTTTATATATGTGCCTTGTATACCTGATCTCTCCAGTACTTTAAACATGAATGGATGTTGGATTTTGTCAAATGCTTTTTCGGCATCTAGGGAGATTATCATGTGGTTTTTTTTCTTTCAGTTTGTTAATATGGTGGATCACATTGATGGATTTTCATATATTGAATGACCCCTGAATACCTGGGATGAAGCCTACTTGGTCATAGTAGATGATATCTTTGATGTGTTCTTGGATTCGATTTACAAGTATGTTGTTGAGTATTTGTGCATCAATGTTCATAAGGGAGATTGGCCTGAAATTCTATTTCTTTGTTCTGTCTTTGTGAGGTTCATGTACCAAGGTGACTGTGGCTTCGTAGAATGAGTTTGGTAATGTTCCTTCTTCTTCTATTTTGTGAAATAGTTTGAAGAGAAGTGGAGTTAGCTCTTCTTTGAATGTCCGGTAGAATTCTGTGCTGAAACCATCTGGTCCTGGGCTTTTTTTGGATGGGAGACTTTCGATAGCTGCTTTTATTTACTTGGGGATATAGGACTATTTAATTGATTTACCTAGTCCTGATTCAGCTTTGGTAAGTAGAATCAATCAAGAATATTGTCCATTTCATTTAGATTTTCAAATTTTGTGGCATATAGACTTTTGAAGTAAGTCCTAATGATTGTTTGGATTTCCTCAGTGTCTGTTGTTATGTCCCCCTTTTCATTTCTGATTTTGTTGATTTGGATTCTGCCTTGTAATTTGTAATTTCTTGATTCTCTCTGCCTTGTAATTAGCATGACCATCTTGTTGATTTTCTCAAAGAACCAGCTCTTGGTTTCATTGATTCTTTGAATAGTTTTATTTGTTTCTAATTGATTGATTTCAGCCCCGAGTTTGATTATTTCCAGCTGTCTACTCCTTTTTGGTTTGTCTGCTTCTTCTTTTTCTATGATTTTTAAGTGAGGCATTAAGTTGTTTGAGTGAGCTGTCTTGAGTTTCTTCTTGAAGGCACTTAGTGCTATGAACTTTCCTCTTAGCACTGCTTTCATTGTGTCCCATGAGTTTGGGTATGTTGTATCTTCATTTTCATTGAGTTCTAGAAAGACTTTAATTTCTTTCTTTATTTCTTCCCTGACCCAGCTGTCATTTAGTAGCAAGTTGTTCAATTTCCATGTGTGTAGGGTTTTTGCTATTTCTATTGTTGTTGAGGTCCAGCTGTATTCCATGGTGATCAGACAGGATACAAGGGATTATTTCAATCTTCTTGTATCTTTTGAGGCTAGCTTTGTGAGCAACTCTAAGGTCTATTTTGGAGAAGATTCCATGAGGTTCTGAGAAGAAGGTAAATTCTTTTCTGTTTAGGTGTAAGGTTCTGTAAATGTCTGTTAGGTCTATGTGATTCATGACTTCTGTTAGAGACATTGTTTCTTTGTTTAATTTCTGTTTTGTTGACCTGTCCTTTGTTGAGAGTGGGGTGTTAAAGTCTCCCACTATTAATGTGTGGGGATCTATTTGTGGTTTAAGTTTTATCAATGTTTCTTTTACAAATGTGGGTGCCCTTGTATTTGGGGCATAGATGTTCAGGATTGTGATGTCTTCCTGGTGGAATTTTGCCTTGATGAGTGTGAAGTGTCTTTCCCCATCTCTTTTTATTAATTTTGGTTGAAAGTCTATTTTATTAGATATTAGAATGACTACTCCTGCTTGCTACTTGGGTCCATTTGCTTGGAAAGCTGTCTTCCAATCCTTTACTCTCAGGTAATATATATCTTTGTGACTTAGGTGTGTTTCTTGTATGAAACAGATTGCTGGGTTTTGTTTACACATCCATTCTGTTAGTCTGTGTCTTTTTATTGGAGAACTGAGTCCATTGATGTTGAGAGAGATTAATGACCAGTGGTTGTTAAATCCTTTGATTTTGATGTTGGCTGTGGTCATGAGGTTGTGTGCTTGGTTGCTTTTTGTTTTACTGTAGTGAGGTTAATTATCTCCTGTGTTTTCTTGAAAGTAGCTTGTTTTCTTGGGTTGTAGTTTCATTTCTACTATCTTCTGTAATGCTGGATTTGTGTGTAGGTATTGTTGAAATTTATTTTTGTCATTGAATATCTTGTTTTCTCCATCTATGAGGACTGAGAGTTTTGTTGGTTATAGTAGCCTGGGATGACATCTGTGTTCTCTTAGAGTCTGCATGATATCAGTCCAGGCCCTTCTGATTTTCATAGTCTCTGTTGAAAAGTCAGGTGTGATTCTAATGGGTTTGCCATTTTACGTTACTTGGACTATTTTCCATGCAGTATTAGTATTTTTTCTTTGTTCTGTATACTTAGTGTTTGTATTATTATGTGGTGGGAGGATCTTCTTTCCTGGTGTAATTTATTGGGTGTTCTGTAGGCCTCTTTAATTCTTATTGACCTCTCCTTTAAGTTGGGAAATTTCTTTTTTTTTTTTAATTTTATTTTTATTAACTTTGTATCCAGCTGTATCCCACTTCCTCATTCCTTCCCAATCCCACCCTCCCTCCCTCATCTCCACTGTGCCCCTATCCAAGTCCACTGATGGGGGGACCTCCTCCCCATTCATCCGATTGTGTTTTATCAGGTATCTTCAGGACTGGCTGCAAAGCCCTCCTCTGTGGTCTAACAGGACTGCTCCTCCCTTAGGGGGTGGGGAGGTCAAAGAGCCATTCATTGAGTTCCTGTTAGAAATAGTCCTTGCTCTCCTTACTATGGGAAACCAATTGGTTACTGAGCTACCACAGGCTACATCTGAGCAGAGGTTCTAGGCAATAGGCATACACGGTCCTTGGTTGAATGTCAGTCTCAGAAAAGACCCTGTGCCCAGATATATTTGGTCCTTGTGGAGCTCCTATCCTTTCCTCATCATACTAACTCCCCTTCTTTCCTATGATTCCCTGTACTCTGCCGAAGGTTTGGTCATGAGTCTTTTTTCTGCTTGAAAACACTGCTAGTTAGAGTCTTTCAGATGCGCTCAGTAGACTCCTGTAATACGTTCAATGTACATCCCATCTGTCTTTCTAAATGAGGATTGATTATCTTACCCCATGTCTACTCTCTTGATTATCTTTTTTAGGTGTATAGATTTCATTTTGTTTATCATATCTTATAGGTCTATATAAGTGAGTATATACCATGTATATCTTTCTCCTTCTGGGATATTTCACTCAGAATGATCTTTTCTAGATCCCACCATTTGCCTGCAAATTTCATGATTTCCTCCTTTTTGATTGCTGAGTAGTATTCCATTGTGTTAAAATACCACAATTTCTGTACCCATTTTTCCGTTTATGGACATCTGGGTTGTTTCCAGGTTCTGGCTATTACAAATAAAGCTACTTTAAACTGGTGGGGCAAGTATCCCTTTTGTGTACTTGAGCAAACTTTGGGTATATACCAAGCAGTGGTATAGCTGGGTCTTGAGGAAGCATTATTCCAATTATCTGAGAAAGTACCAGATAGATTTTCAGAATGGTTGTACCAGTTTACATTCCCAACAGCAGTGGAGAAGGGTTCCCCTTTCACCACAACCTCTCCAGCATGTGTTGTCACTTGAGTTTTACATCTTGGCCATTCTAATGGGTGTAAGGTGAAATCAGGGTCCTTTTGACTTGCATTTCCCTGATGGCTAATGAGGATGAGCATTTCTTTAAGTGTTTCTCTGCCATTCGATATTCCTCTACAGACAGTTCTCTGTTTAGCTCTGTTCCCCATTTTTTAAGTGGATTACTTGGTTTGCTGCTTTTCAGCTTCTTTAGTTCTCTGTATATACTCGATATTAGTCCTCTGTCAGATAAAGGGTTAGTGAAGATTCTTTCCCAATCTGTAGGCAGTCGTTTTGTTTTGATGACAGTGTCCTTTGCTTTACAGAAGCTTTTCAGTTTCATGAGGTCCCATTTATTGATTGTTGCTCTGAGAGCCTGTGCTGTTGGTGTTCTTTCAGGAAGTTGTCTCCTGTGCCAATGAGTTCTAGGCTGTTCCCCACTTTTTTTTTCTAGCCGATTTAAGGTGTCTGGTTTTATGTTGAGTTCTTTGATCCACTTGGACTTTACTTTTGTGCAGGGTGATAAATATGGATCTATTTTCATTTTTCTGCATGTAGACATGCTGTTGGACCAGCACCATTTGTTGAAGATGCTGTATTTTTTCCATTGAATGGTTTTGCCTTCTTTGTCAAAAATCTAGTATTCATAGGTATGTAGGTTTATTTCTGGGTCTTCAATGGAGTTCCATTGATCCTCCTTTCTGTTTTTATGACAATACCATGCAGTTTTTATTACTATTGCTCTGTAGTACAACTTGAGATCCGGGATGGTGATACCTCCAGATGATCTGTTGTTGTACAGGATTGTTTTTTAGATTCTGGGTCTTTTGTTTCTCCATATGAAGCTGAAATTTTTTTTCAAGGTCTGTAAAGAATTGAGTTGGTATTTTCATGGGAATGCATTGAATCTGTAGATTGCTTTGGCAGGATGGCCATTTTCACAATGTTAATCCTACCAATCCATGAGCACGGGAGTTCTTTCTATCTTTTCAATTTCTTTCTTCAGAGACTTGAAGTTTTTCTCAAACAAGTCTTTCACTTGCTTGGTTAGTGTCACCCCAAGGTACTTATGTTATTAGTGGCTATTGTGAAAGGTATTGTTTCCCTAATTTCTTTCTCTGCCCTTTTGTCTTTGGTATACAGGAGGGCTTCTGATTTTTTTGAGTTGATTTTGTATGCTGCCACTTTGCTGAAGGTGTTTATCAGCTGGAGGAGTTCTCTGGTTGAATATTTGGGGTCGCTCATATATACTATCATATCATCTGCAAATAGTGACACTTTGACCTCTTCCTTTCCGATTTGTATCCCCTTGATCTCCTTTAGTTGTCTTATTGCTCTGGCTAGGACTTCAAGTACTATGTTGAAGATGTATGGAGAGAGTGGGCAGCCTTGTCTTGTCCCTGATTTCAGTGGAATTGATTTAAGTTTCTCTCCATTGAGTTTGATGTTGGCTATAGGCTTGCTGTATATTGCCTTTACTATGTTTAGATATGTGCCTTGTACCCCTGATCTCTCCAAGACTTTAAACATGAATGGGTGTAAGACTTTGTCAAATGTTTTTTCAGCATCTAAGGAGATGATCATGTGGTTTTTCTCCTTCAGTTTGTTTATGTGGTGGATTACATTGATGGATTTCCATATGTTGAACCAACCTTGCATGCCTGGGATGAAGCTTACTTGGTCATGTTGGATGATATTTTTGATGTGTTCTTGGATTCGCTTTACAAGTATTTTATTGAGTATTTTTGTGTCAATGTTCATAAGAGAGATAGGTCTGAAGTTTTCTTTTTTTGTTGGGTCTTTGTGTGGTTTAGGTATCAGGGTGACTGTCGCTTCATAGAATGAGTTTGGTAATGTACCTTCTGTTTCTATTTTGTGGAATAGTTTGAGGAGAATTGGTGTTATCACTTCTTTGAAGGTCTGGTAGAATTCCGTGCTGAAACCATTTGGCCCAGGGCTCTTTTTGGAGGGGAGACTGTGAATGACTGCTTCAATTTCCTTGGGGGTTATAGAGCTGTTCAGTCTTTCTACCTGATCTTGACTTAATGTTGGAAGATGGAATCTATCAAGAAAATTGTCCATTTCATTTAGGTTTTCAAATTTTGTGGCATGTAGGCTTTTATAGTATAACCTAATGATTGTTTTAATTTCCTTAGCGTCTGTAGTTATGTCCCCCTTTTCATTTCTGATTTTGCTGATTTAGATAGATTCTCTCTGCTTTTTAGTTAGGTTGACTAAGGGTTTGTCTATCTTGTTGATTTTCTCAAAGAACCAGCTTTTTGTTTCATTGATTCTTTGAATAGTTTTATCTGTTTCGAATTGATTGATTTCAGCCCAGAGTTTGATTATTTCCAGGCGTCTGCTCCTCTTGGGTGTATCTGCTTCTTTTTTTTTTTTTTTTCTAGGGTTTTCAGTTGGGCCATTAAGTTGTTTGTATGTGATGTTACAAATTTCTTCTTGCAGGCACTTAGTGCTATAAATTTTCCTCTGAGCACTGCTTTCAATGTGTCCCATAAATTTGGGTATGTTGTGCCTTCATTTTCATTGAATTCTAGGAAGTCTTTAATTTCTTTCTTTATTTCTTCCTTAACCCAGCTGTCATTGAGTAACAAGTTGTTCAGTTTCCATGTGTGTGTCGGCTTTTTGTTATTTCTGTTGTTGTTGAGGTCCAGCTTTAATCCATGGTGGTCTGATAGAATATAAGGGATTATTTCAATCTTTTTGTATCTGTTGAGGCTTGCTTTATGACCAACTATATGGTCTATTTTGGAGAAGGTTCCATGCGGTGCTGAAAAGAAGGTATACTCTTTTGAGTTTGGATGAAAAGATCTGTAGACGTCTATTAGGTCCATTTGATTTAGGGACTCTGTAAGTGTTTTTATTTCCCTATTTGTTTTCTGTCTATTTGATCTGTCCCTTGGTGAGAGTGGAGTGTTGAAGTCTCCCACTATTAGGGTTTTAGGATCAATGTGTGATTTAAGCTTTAATATTGTTTCATTTACGAATGTAGGTACTCTTGTATTTGGGGCATAGATATTCAAAATTGTGATGTCCTCTTGGTGGATTTTTCCTTTGATGAGAATATAGTGGCCCTCCTTATCTTTTTTGATTAACTTGGGTTGAAAGTCTATTTTATTAGATATTAGGATGGCTACTCCCACTTGTTTTCTGGAACAATTTTCTTGAAAAACATTTTTCCATCCCGTTACTCTGAGGTAGTGTTTATCTTTGTTGCATAGTTGTGTTTCTTGGATGCAACAGAATGTTGGATCCTGTTTCCACAACCATTCTGTTAGTCTGTGTCTTTTTACTGGGGAGTTGAGTCTGTTGATGTTGATAGATACTACTGACCAACAATTGTTACTTACTTTTGATGTGGGGTTGGTGGAGTCACTGTGTTTCATTGCTTGTATTCTTCTGGGTTTTTTTTTTTTTTGTTGTTGTTGTTGTTGTTGTTTATCTATTTATCTATTCCCTCTGTTTCCTTAGATGTAGTTGTTTTCTTTGGTTTGGAGTTTCCCTTCTAGTAACTTCTGTAGAGCTGGGTTACTATGTAGATATTGTTTAAATTTGGTTGTGTCATGGAATATTTTGAATTCTCTATGTTGATTGAAAGTTTTGCTGGGTATAGTAGTCTGGGTTGGAATCTGTGGTCCTTCAAGGACTGTATGATATCTGTCCAGGCCCTACTGACTTTCATAGTTTCTGTTGAGAAATCTGGTGTGATTCTGATAGGTCTACCTTCATATGATACTTGGCCTTTTTCCCTTGCTGATTTTAGAATTTTTTTCTTTGTTCTGTAGATTCAGTATTTTGACTATGATGAGACGTGAAGAATTTATTTTCTGGTCTAGTCTACTTGGTGTTCTGTAGGCTTCTTGTATGTTTATGGCTATCTCCTTCTTTAAATTGGGAAAGTTTTCTTCTATAATTTTCTTGAAAATATTTTCCGGACCTTTGAGCCTGATGTCTTTTTCTCTCCTACTCCTATGATTCTTATATTTTGTCTTTTCATGGTGTCCTTGATTACTTGGATGTTTTGTGTTTGGAACTTTTCTGATTTTATTTTTTCTTTGAGAGACGTGTCAATTTCCACAAGTGTATCTTCGGCTGCTGAGATCCTTTCTTCCATCTCTTGTATTCTGTTGGTGATGCTTACCTTTGTAGTTCCAGATCTTTTCTCTATGTTCTCCAGCTCCTGGTTTTTCTCTATTAGTGTTTTCTTTATTGAATTTAATTCTGTTTTCATGTCTTGCACCATTTCCTTTATCTGTTTGAATGTGGAGTCCTGCTTTTCAATGACAGCTTCTATTTTTTGTCTGTTTTCTCTCTATGTATCATTAATTGTGCCTCAACTTCTTTGGCTATAATTGCCTGTATTTCTATGAGAGCTTTGTTTATTTCTTCTTTATTTGCCTTTATTTGTGTGGACATTTCTTTGAGAGTTTTGTGCTCTTCTTCTTTGTTTGCCTCAATTTTCATGGTCATTTCTCTGAGAGCTCGATTTGTTTCCTCTTGGTTAGTCTTGATTTCTTTGGCTATTTCTCTGAGGGCTTTGTTCATTTCATGTTTATGGCCCTCCAATAGCTGGATAAACATAGTTTTGAGGTCGTTTTCTTGTATATCTATGAATTGAAGTGTCCATTGGTTTGTGGGGTTGCTGGTGAGGTCATTATGTCCTGATTTTTGTTAGTTATGTTCTTAAGTCTGCCTCTAGCCATCTGGTTATTTATAACCCTCACTGTTTGTTCCTTGAGTTTGTAGTTCGGGCTATGATCATCTCTTTCTGTTTTCTGGACTGTTTTTTCAGGAAGATGAGAGAGGTTCACTGGTTGGGGAGTGTGCGTTGTGGTTTCCGTTTTGCCTAAGTAAGGAATGTGATGCTGGCACTATTCGCATGTGCTTTTAGTGGGTACAGTGTGCATGCTCGGATTATTTGACTATTGCAGTGGCCTGTAGGCCACTATTATGCAGTTCCGTCTGAGATCCAGGGATTGTTTGCCTGGATTAAACTGGTGGACCCACAAGGCAGAAGCTTCAATGTTGGGGTCGCTATCCCAAGAATCTCTATGATGCCCACACTAGGGGTGTGGGTGGCAGGGATCTCATCTGGTTGCTTCTGTGGAGAGGCCCTGAGTCTGGGGCAAACTCTCCCTAGAAGGCTCACTCACTCTCTTGCAGGACCAGTTGGAATGCACAGGGGTTCCCCTTGCTCTCTACTCTCTGATTTGGTCCTGCTTCAGAAAATGCATGGGTAGGCTAAAAGTCAGCTCTGTGACACTGTGGCCGCAGGACTCGGTTTCCGCCTTTCCTGTGTGCTACCTCTGTTCTTTCCCTTTGCCAGGAGGGGTTATGTTGACTGGTCCCGGGGCAGCGCAGGAAAGAGTTAGGTTGAATGTTCTCAATGCCAGATCCCGTGCCCAGATCTCTCTGCCAGAAGCAGCCTGGCAGTAGAACCTATGTTTCCTGATCCTGATAGAGTAGCATGTAGGGTTGAGTGTCCTCAGATCCAGAGCTTTGGTTTCTCTGCCAGGGGCCACTGGGTGAGCTGGAGAGGGGGTGCTGTGTCCTGTGGCAGGCTGCCTCTCTGTCCTTCCCCTCTGACTTTCCCCTCCACTAGGGCAAGCTTACGGCAGTGCTCTCAGGGGAGTGCCAGAAGGGGTTGGGACTTCTCAGTCCTGATCCTGAGCTGGGGTTTCTCTGCTAGGGGTTGGGGGCCACCGGTGCTAGGACTTGGTGCTAGACCTCATTGCGTTGGATCCAGGAGAGTCTCAGAACGTATTGAAAGACCACAGTCCCGGGTCCCGAGCTGAAGTTTGTTTGCTAGGAGCAGCAGGCAGCACTGGGGTACCAGCACTGTGAAGCCACTGTGCACCTCTCTATCCTTCCGCTCTGCCTTGGCAGGGTTATGGCAGCGTTTGGGGGATTGCTCGAAAGGATTGGGTTTTCTCAGCCCCGATCTCGGGTTGGGGTACAGACAATGTGGTCTGTGGCAGATTCTGCTGGATGCCTCCTGCCTCCTCTGAAGAGGGAGTAGGGATTTTGAGCTGGGCGCGCAGCTTCTCTCTGTGTGTGGCGGGAGCTCAGTTGTGATGGCGGCGGGTACCCAAGGTCAGCGAGACCTTCCAGGGAAAGACTGGGTGACCTGTGATCAGTCCACAACTTTCCTTCCTTGTGGGGTTTTCTTGCGACTGGGACTCTCAGTCTCAGGCACCCTTGTGCCCACCAATCAGCCTGGGAAAGTGATTGGGACACACAGGCATTGGCTCCAGCCCAGAGACCCAAAGCCTGCCTTACCCGGGATCTCTTCCGGGTTCTGACTGTATGGCCCGAGAATGGACCAGACTGATTCCCATGCTGTGGGAGCCTCCCCTCACCTGGGAAACACAATCACTGTAGTTTTAGGGCCCAGAGTTCAGTCTCCCAGTCGCTGCACAGAGTACTGTCCCTCTTCTCAGACACAGTGTTCTCCCGGCGCCTCCATCTTGACTAGTCCAGGGAAATTTTCTTCCATTGTATTTTCCACACCTGAGATTCTTTCTTCCATCTCTTGTAGTCTATTGGTTATGCTAACCTCTGTAGTTCCTGTTTTCTTCCATAAGTTCTTTCTCTCCACATTTTCCTCCATTTGTGTTTTCTTTAACGTTTCCAGTTCTATCTTCAGATCTTGAGCCATTTTGTTGATTTCCTTCACCACTCAGACTGTATTTTCCTGTTTTTTTTTTCCTTAAATTCCTTCATCTGTTTGTTTGAACAATCCTCTGTTTCTTTTATTTCTTTCAGTGATTTAAGCATTTCCTCTCTAAAGGCCACAAACTCTTTGACTGCAACTTCCTCTATTTCTTTACAGATGGCCATAATCTGTTTGTTTTTATCTTCCTCTATTTCTTTGTGGATGGCCATAATCTGTTTGAATTTATCTTCCTCTAGTTCTTTACGCATTTTATTTGTTTCCTCTATTATCCTCTTCATGAGCATAGATGTTAGGTCATCTTCTTGAATTTCAATTATGCTGGGGTGTCCAGGGCGACTATCCCCTTGATAACTGGGTTCTGGAGATGCCATATTGCTTTGCCTTTTGTTGGTTGAGCTTTTACGCTGGCCTCTACCCATTGGGCTATCTTAGGTGTTTGGAGTTAGTTTCTGGTGGTTCCTGGAATCCTGTGGTGGAGAGAATCCCCTTGGCAGGAAGATGGTTTTTCCTGAAGAAAGCCTTCTCAGCTTTTTGGGTATAGTCACTGGATGGCCAGTGTTTTTCAGGAGTTGCCACTGCTCACCTCAGGCATAGAGACCTGAGTGGTAACTGTGGTCCTTGTTAGTCCAGAGGGCTCTCCTCTCGCCTGGAGAAGTCCTGAAGACAGCTGCCATGCTTCTGGGTTTCTTGTTGTAAATTTAACGATCTGCTGCTTTAACCTGTGTGTCCCGTGGTTTGGTCAGTTTTGTTAGGGATAACTGGTTGCCCCTTGGAGCAGTATCTGGGTGTTGATCTCAGGGATTCCATGGTTTTGCAGGTCTGAGGTTGGGGCTCTGTGCCCCAGAACCCAAGCAGTAATCTGTGGTGGGTGGGTACTGCTTTCCTGGTAACAGCAGGCTATCTGGTTCACAGTAGGTTTCTGGGTTGGGCCGGTCTGTGGGAACTTTTCCAGGGATATACTGGGTGGCCTAAGTCTGGCCTCTTTGCTTCATTACCTGTGAGGATTTCTCCTGACAGGGACTCTCAGTCTCTGGTGCCCTGGGGCGCACAGCTCTGTCTGTGCTGGAGAGCTGGGCATGCAGCAACTGTCTGTGCCGGCAGCTGGAGCCCAGTTCAGTGATGGTGGCTTGTACCGCAGGGCTGCGAAACTTTTTCCAAGGAAAGACTGGGTGACCCAAGTCAGTGCTGTTTCCTTCCTTCCCTGTGGGGTTTTCTCACTACTGGGACTCCCAGTCTCTGGTGTTTCTTGTGCCCACCAATCAGTCTGGGAAGGTGATCAGGACACATAAGTGTGGCTCTAGTCTGGTGACCTACTGCCTGCGGGACCCAAGCTCTCTTCCGGGTTCTGGCTGTGTGACCTGTGAGTGGTCCTGACTGATTCACACTCCGTGGGGTTTTCCTCTCACCTGAGAAACACGATCGCTGTTGTTTTAGGGCCCAGAGTTCAGTCTCTTGATTGCTGTATGGAAAATGTTGTCTTGCTCTTCAGATGCAGTGTTCTCCTGGAGCTGCTATCTTGTCCCCCACCCCCCGTCTTGATTTATTGCTTTTTAACTTATATATATATTATATATATATTAACTTATATATTATATATATATTAACTTATATAATATATAATATATATATTAACTTATATAATATATATTATATATTAACTCATATAATATATAATATATATTATATATATTAACTTATATATATTAATATATATAATATATATATCAGCCCTCTGTCAGATATAGGGTTGATGAAGATCCTTTCTCAGTCTGTAGGCTGTCATTTTGTTCTGAAAACAATGTCCTCTGCTTTACAGAAGCCTTTCATTTTCATGAGGTCCCATTTATTCATTGTTGCTCTTAGAGCCTGTGCTGTTGGTGTTCAAGCCTACAGCCAACATCAAACTCAATGGAGAGAAACTCAAATCAATCCCACTGGAATCAGGAACAAGGCAAGACTGCCCACTCTCTTGATATCTTTTCAATTTAGTATTTGAACTCCTAGCTAGAGCAATAAGACAACTAAAGGAGATCAAGTGATACAAATTGGAACAAAAGTGTTCAAATTATCACTATTCGCAGATGATATGATAGTATACATGAGCGATCCTAAAAATTCAACCAGAGATCTCCTTCTTCTGATAAACACCTTCAGCAATGTGGCTGGATACAAAATTAATTCAAAAAAAATGAGAAGCCTTTTGTATACCAAAGACAAAAGGGCTGAGAAAGAAATTAGGGAAACAACACCCTTCTCAATAGCCACTAATAACATAAAGTACCTTGGGGTGACTCTAACCAAGTAGATGAAAGACCGATTTGAAAAAAACTTCAAGTCTCTGAAGAGAAATTGAAGAAGATATCAGAAGATGGAAAGATCTCCTGTGCTCATGGATCAATAGGATTAACAGAGTGAAAATGGCCATCCTGCTCAAAGCAATCTACAGATTCAATGCAATTCCCATCAAAATACCAACACAATTCTTCAGGGAACTTGAAAGAAAAATTCTCATCTTCATATGGAATAACAACAACAACAACAACAACAAAAACCAGCAATAGAATTTCCAAAACAAAATGATCCTTTACAACAACAGATCATTTGGAGGTATCTCCATCCCTAAATCCAAGCTGTACTACAGAACAATAGTAATAAAAACTGCATGGGATTGGCATAGGAACAGAATGATGGATCAATGGAACTGAATAGAAGATCCAGAAATAAACTCACACACCTATGAATACTTGATTTTTGACAAAGAAGCCAAAACCTTTCAATGGAAAAAAAGCATCTTCAACAAATGGTACTGGTCCAACTGTATGTCTACATGCAGAAAAATGCAAATAGATCCATACTTATCACCCTGACAAAACTAAAGTCCAAGTGGATCAAAGACCTCAACATAAAACCAGACACATTAAATCAGTTAGAAGAAAAAGTGTGGAAACCCTGAACTCATTGGTACAGGAGACAATTTCCTGAACAGAACACCAACAGCACAGGCTCTAAGAGCAATCCTTATCTTTTTTGATTAATTTTGGTTGAAAGTCTATTTTATTAGATATTAGGATAGCTACCCCAGCTTTTTTCTGGGTCCATCTGTTGAAATACATTTTTCCATCCATTTACTCTGAGGTAGTATTTATCTTTGTTACAGAGGTGTGTTTCTTGGATGCAGCAGAATGTTGGATCCTGTTTTTGCAACCATTCAGTTAGTCTATGTTTTTTTATTAGAGAGTTGAATCCTTTGATGTTGATAGATAATAGTGACCAATGAATATTAGTTCCTTTTATTGTGGAGTTCATGGGTTATTGTGAGTCATTGCTTGTTTGTTTTTTTTTTTAACATTTGTTGTGAAAATTATCTGTATCTTAGGTTTTCTTGGCTGCAGTTGTTTTTGTTGGATTGAAGTTTTCCTTCTAGTATCTTCTGTAGGGCTTGGTTGCTGTGTAGATATTGTTTAAATTTAGTTTTGTCATAGAATATTTTGCTTTCTCCATTTATGTTGATTGAAAGCTTTAATGGGTAGAGTAGTCTGGGATGGCATCTGTGGTCTCTTAAGGTCTGCATGATATCTGCCCAGGTCCTTCTGGCTTTCATAGTTTCTGTTGAGAAGTCTGGTGTGATTCTGATAGGTCTACCTTCATAGGTTACTTGGCCTTTTTCCCTTGCTCCCTTTAATATTTTATTGTTTTGACTATGATGTGATGTGAAGATTTTCTTTTCTGTCATAGTCTATTTGGTGTTCTGTAGGCTTCTTGCATGTTTATGGACATTTCTTTTTTAAGTTGGGAAAATTTTCTTCTATGATTTTCTTAAAAATATTTTCCGGACCTTGGAGGCTAGAATCTTCTTTTTCATCTCTTCCTATTATTTTTAGGTTTCATCTTTTCATGGCATTCTTGATTTCTTGGATGTTTTGTGTTTGGGACTTTTCTGATTTTACTTTTCTTTGAGAGAAGTATCAATTTCAGCAGTATATCTTCAGTACCTGAAATTATCTCTTCCATCTTTTGTGTTCTATTGGTGCTTTGTGGTTCCTGTTCTTTAAATTCTCCAGCTCCAGGTTTTTCTCTATTTGTGTTTTATTTATTCATTCTAATTCTGTGTTTTCATGCTTTGCACCATTTCCTTCATCTGTTTGAATGTGAAGTCTTGTCTTCCTATGATGGCTTCTATATTTTTGTTCAATTACTTGCTATATACCACTAGTTGTGCCTCTACTTGCATGGCTATATTTGTCTGTCTTTCTTTGAGAGCTTTGTTCATTTCCTCTTTATTTACCTCCACTTGTGTGGCTTTTTCTCTGAGAGCTTTGTTCATTTCTTTTTTGTGTTCGTCTAATAACTGGATAAACATAGCTTTAAAGTCATTTTCCTGTGTTTCGGCTGAATTAAAAAATTCCATGGATTTTTGGGGTTCCTGGTAGAGCCATGATGTCCTGATTTTTGTTGGATGTGTTCTCTGCTGACCTCTGGCCATCTGCTTATCGTAACCTTCACTGTTTTTTCTTGAAGTCTGTACTTCAGACCAGACCGTCTTTCTCTGGTGTCCGGCATATTCTTCAGGAAAATGAGAGAGGTCCACTGGTTTGAGAGGGTGAGTCAGTGTTTCAGCTGTTTCTAAGAGAGGAAAATCTGCTGGCTCAGAATCGCTATTGCAAGGGAGCAAGCGTGTACGTGGAAGTGTGTTGAAGGAGAGAGTGCTAGAGAGTGCAGGTGCTCAGAATGTGGGGGAGGGGAGCAGGTGCAGGAGGGGGTGTAGATGCTAGTGCTGTTAGTAGGTGCAGATTATGTATGCAAAGTGCCTGTGTTGATTTCCTGACTACCTCAGTGGTCTACAGTCTGTGGCAGGCCCTGTGAGCTGGACTCTGTGCTCTGTGGTGGGCTCTTTGGGCCTTGGACTGTGCTTTGTGCTAGGAACTGTGGGCACTGAGGAGCATACTCTGTGTTCTGAGTTGGGCACTGTGGGCCTCCTCTGCTTCCTCCACCTCAGCCAAGGAAGGAGAAGTGAGGTCTGTAGTGGGGAAATGCCGGGGGATTGAGTGTTCTCTGTCTCAAATCTCAAACAGAGAGTTCTGTGTTTGGAACAGCCAGCATTGTGCTCGGTGCTAGGAGCTGGCTTGCACAGCAGACTGCCTCCTCCTCCTCCACCACTGCCACTGCCCATTAAGGGGAAGTGCCTGGGAATTGAGTCCCCAGGAGAAGTCCAAGATGAAGTCCGTGGTTGACCTGTTGTATCAAATTGGTCTCAGTTCAGGGTTTGTCCCCTTTTTCCCTGGAAGCCTCCGTATCATTGTTTTGGGTTCAGCTGCCCCTCCACTCACCAATTTCAGAGTTTCAGATCCTCAGCCCCTCAGATACAGTAGTGGCTGGTTGCCACCATCTTGTATCTCCTATTTTAAATATTTTAAACATGCTCTCCACTAACATTTAATCAAAGTTATAAGAAAAAGAAAAAAAAATACATATCCCCCAAATACCCATTTCAAACTAGTTGTAGTTTGAAATGGGAACACATGCTGTATTTTATTCAAAAATAGTATTTTAATAAAATAACATTTATTTTAAAGTACTAAGTTATATTTATTTATGACAATAAGCACCCCAACAAAATATTTCTGAACCAATTACACAATTAGAGATAGATCCAGGAACTTACAAATTAGTTTGTAGATCAAGTTTAAATGACTGTCCTCACACAATAATAGAATTACATTTAATACTTTATATCTAAAAATCTTTCCATTTCAGCCATCTGATCATTAGTCACAAGCAAGAGCAAGGGGATATTTGAATATTCATATACACACGAAGTTAGTATAGATGTGCAAACAAACATTTTGATGAGGGCTTATAGTATACAAGTAGCACAGAGATCACATACATGTTTTTGTCAATGTGTGTGTTTTAGAGTTGATAAAGAAAGAATATGTTGCAAGCATAGTACACATTAGGTACACATTAAGTAGGAAGAACCATAATATTTTGGTAGATTTCACTAACTGAAATTTGATTAGTAATGCAGAAGAATGTTGTTTCCATTAGACAATGCCAACATTTCTAGGAGTTAGGCTATCAAAAGCTTTGTGAGGAGGAGTAAACACTGAATAAAGTTACCTGCTAAGTAATAAAGAAACCTGCTAAGTAATGAAAAATACTGCCAGCTATAAAAAGACACAGTTGTTATAATGGTATCAGACTATGAAGCAGAAGAGGAAATTAAGTTCTGAACTGAGAACAGAAGATAGGACTGAGACAAAAGAGAGAGAAAACAAAGTTGAAGTATCTGTGGGACTTGGGCTCTTAGGATGTGGAAGATGATGAATATTAACATTACAGGTAGCTATCAGATATTCAGGTATTTGGTTTTTGTACACTATCTTTTGGCACTTATTTCAACATTCTGTTATTCTAATATTATTTCATTTAAGTGAGAATTTTGCAACTATTTTATCTTACAAAGAATAGTTTGCTTCTCTGAACGTTTCCCTGGTTCCTTACTTGCATGTGTCACAGAAACTAGCTGGTAAGAATTTTTCCTTATGATTCAGTACGTTTTATAACTCTGATGTATGTCTTCATCATCAGTCTAGAATATATTAACAATATCACTATAATACATTTTAATATATGCCTTGGATCCCAGCAGGAATAGGACAGCGATTAATACAATGAAATATAAAATTATATAAAAAAGTCTAATTGAACTATTTTAGCTCAAACTAAAGATGTTGTTCTCCTCATTCAAATGTTTGTCTAAATTAAATTTGATAGAGAACACAGCAACATGGGAGAATTGGCCACATAATTAATAAGAATCCCTTCCTAGACACGATGAAAATATCCACCCTACGAGGAAGCATGAGCGCTGAGAAGTAATAAGACAGATAAGTACTTGAATGTCCTTGGGCTTTTACTGAATGAGTTCCTATGGGTTAGTTTTTATGTTTTTTTTTTTTTTTCCGATGAAAAGTTACTTACTAAGATGTATGTAGGTCTCTCAATGAACTCTACACAAGAGTACATTTTTTACTGTATTGCTTTCTGAAAGTCAAGGTGTCTTTTTCATCCATGATTTAATCCAAATGTTCATCTCATTTTGTGCTGCCTTGGGAATCTCTGTCCTCTGTAAACCATGTTTTAAAACATAAATGAAGGTTTCTACAGCTCATGGAAGTATTTTATTATTTTTCATCCTAAATGATGTTATAAAGGATACGCTCCTTGTTTTCATGAACGTTTTTTGCATTGAAAGGGTTTTCCTTGAGAAATAAGCAACAGTGGGGAAGGAGAGATGGCTCAGAATATAAGTGTTTGTTGTTCTTACAGAAGACCAAGATTTGTTTTCAGCCCTTATGTTCAACTCCATGAGTTCTGAAATCTCTTAAAATATTCAAGGTCACCTGCCATGCATATCTCTCTCTCTCTCTCTCTCTCTCTCTCTCTCTCTCTCTCACACACACACACACACACACACACAAATAAATATGAATATAAATCTTTTGATTGTTTGTTTTTGGAGACAGGGTTTCTCTTTGTAGCTTTGGCTGCCCTGAAACTTACTTTCTAGACCAGGCTGGTTTCAAACTCTTAAGGTCTGACTCCTGTGCCTCTGGAGTACTGGGATTAAAGACATATAAATATAAATCTTTATAATGACAAAACAATGGTTTGGCTAACATTAATTCATTATCATATTGAACATTTGTAATATTTAATAACAATGTTGCTTTTGAAAGACACAAAGCATGATATGTTTTCAAATACACATTTTGTACAATATACTACGGGGTCCAATATAAAGTTCTTTATCACAAATTTCATAAAAATGTAATTGTAGGTTCGAAAAAAGAAAACATAGTTCAGGACACTATTTTATGAAAAAGGATCCAAATTGACTGATTGTATCATCTCTTGGTTATTAATTCTTGGCTAATTTCTTTCTAGGGTAGTGTTCTGATTTCATAAACTTCTATATTACAGGCACTTTGGTATTCAATAAAGAAGTTTTTCTGGAGTCAATAAAACATGTATACTTAAAGGTGGCATATGTAACCAGAAATATTTTAAAAAGAATATTAGCATCAAAAGCTGTTATTGATGTCAGTGTTTTTTTTAATGAATTTAATGATGATCTATTATGGAATGCTGTGAAAGGAACAATGTAAAATTATTAAAACTGGTGACCTATATTCTTAACTATGTTCATTTCATGAATTCAAGGTGAAATATTCAGTTCTCATAAGTATTTCCATATGTTTCTCTGCTCTTTATGGAAAAAATCCTCAATATTTCCAATAACATTTTTTAATTATATATTTTGGCATCATGATTCCAAGGGATAATTTTGAGTAGGGTATTTTTTTAACTCTAGAAATTAACAATTTGATATAGAAAAGTACATAGAAATTGTGTAAAGACATAGAACATAACGTAAGTACTATAAATTTCTTGAAAAGTGAAGCAATGTAAAGAGTATCTATAATATGTGGCTGCCTATTTACAGCAGTCTATGAGAAAACAGCATGACAAAGGTCCATATTTCATTCTATTTCAGTGGTTCTGGGCTCTGCTTTCAACATGACTTTGTTCCTTTGGGAAAGGATAATTTTAAACTATAAAAGTTTGAATTATTTTTACATTTAGGCCCCTATCAACTCTTCCAAGGAACATAAAATATGGATTGTAAGTCCCTGAGGATTTAGAACACAGGCTATTTTTCTGGACAACTTCTACTGGAAGCATTCCTCAGATGTCCCAAACAAATCCATAGTTCATTCTCTGATTGCATTAGACTTCCTTGGGTTCTGTGGCATTAGTTCTCATATTCATCTAACATGCAGACAGGTCCTTGTATTTTAAATATTGCAATGGTGTCTCACTGCACATCATAAAAGAATGTGTTTGGCTTTGTATTTATATTGCTTTTTGAATTGTGTAGGCCTTGGATGTTGATTTGTCATTCATCATATGATTGTGTTGACCCATCTGAGCCACTGTAACCACCACAACAAATAAAGATGGTTTTATTAACAAAGATACTTTCTTTCTCAGGTTTAGAACGCTAAAAGTCCAAGTCAGGGTTCATGGAGTTACAGATTTGATGAGAACCACTTCCTGACTCAGACAATACTTACTTGTTGTTTTTCTTATCTTTACATTGCAGAAAAGAGGGTCTAATGCTTTCATTCTCTGTGACCTTCTTTTCTTTCTTTTCACGAAGGAGGATGGTGTGTGTATGTATGAGAGAGAGATATGAGTGCATAAATCAGTGACTATATGCACAGAAAATATTAGAGAATATTGAATTTTATTCTCTACTCCCCACCTACCCCTCTGCATCTGCCCTCCACAGTATGCATCATCATCCCTTTTTTCTGTGTGGGGTGCTGGGAACTTGAACACGGTTATTCACGCTCTCACAGAAAGCACACTTACCCAGTGAGTCAGAACCCTGTCCCTGAGATCTCATTCATAAATCCGCTAATCTCATTCATGATTCTTCTATTTTCTTCAACTTAAACATTTCCCAAAAGATTATGTCCTAATACCAATCACCTTAAATATTAAAATTTTAAATATGAATTTGAGTCAATGACATTACCTGTATTAATGCAGTGTTTTATAAAGGCAAGAAAAATAATTCCTTCTGCAAGATATTTTTAGTAACAGTTGAAAGACCCTCACTCCCTTTCATGGAATCTATATTTATTGTCAGGCTCCTGTCCTGTACCCTGTTTTCTTCATTTTCCGAGGTCTATAACTTTTGCCTTTCTGAATGAGGATTGATCATCTTACCTAGGGTCTTCCTTCTTGCTTCTTTAGATGTACAGATTTTAGCATGATTACCCTATATTATATATCTAATATTCACTTATAAATGAGTATATACTATGCGTGTCTTCCTGCTTCAGGGATACCTCACTCAGAATGATCTTTTTTAGATCCCAACATTTGCCTGCAAATTTCATGATTGCTTTGTTTTTAACTGCTGAGTACTATTCCTTTCTGTAAAAGTTCCACAGTTTCTCCGTTGAGGGACATATCAGTTGTTTCCAACTTCTGAATTATTATGAATAAGGCTGCTACGAATATGGTTGAGCAAATGTCCTTGTTGTGTACTTGAGCATCTCTTGGATATGTGCCTAGGAGTGGTATAGCTGGATCTTGAGGAAGTGTTATTCCTAATTGTCTGAGAAAGCGCCAAATTGATTTCCAAAATGATTGTAAAAGTTTACATTCCCACCAACAATGGAGAAGGTTCTCCTTTCTCCACATACTCTCCAGCATGTGTTGTCACTTGAGTTTTTGTTCTTAGCCACCCTGAAAGACTCTACACAACAGGATATTATAGCAGATGCTGAGACTCATAGCCAAACTTTGGGCAGAGTGCAGGGAATCTTATGAAAGAAGGGGGAGATAGAAAGACCTTAAAGGGCCTGGAGCTCCATAAGGTGAGCAACATAACCAAAAAAATCTGGGACCAGGGGTCTTTTCTGAGACTAAAACTCCAACCAGGAACCATTCATGGAGATAACTTAGAACCCCTGCACAGATGTAGCCCATGGCAGCTCAGTCTCCAAGTTGGTTCTCTAGTAATGGGGACAGGGCCTATCTCTGACATGGACTCAGTGGCTGGCTCTTTGATCACTTTCTTCTGATGCAGGGGGGGAAGGCAACCTTACCAGGACACAGAGGAAGACTATGCAGAGAGTTCTGATGAGACCTGATAGGCTTGGGTCAGATGGAAGGGGAAGAGGACCTCCCTTGTCAGTGAACTGGGGAAAAGGTATGGGAGGAGAAGAGAGAGGGAGGGCAGGATTAGGAGGGGATGGGGAAGGGGGCTACAGCTGGGATACAAAGCGAATAAATTGTAATAATTAAAAAAGTTTTTTTTCAAAATCTATATATACTGACTTTCAGCCAAAAAAAAGGAACTCTGCCAATTACATGTGGTAATTAATATGACAAAGACCTCCCCCCCAGGAAGTTTTGAAAAGGACAGATTCAATACAATAAGGGTTAGTAGTTCACATGGCAGGATTCCTATAGGAGTTGATAACTCAGATTAGGCTGAAAGATTGGGGCAGTGAAAATGATGTGATTATGTTATACTCCCCCCAAAAATAAATAAAAGAATTAGAAGTTCATCATATAAATAAGAATCAAATAATATTACTAATGGAAATAACATTTTCCATCTTTTTATTATTATTTATTATAATTTATTCAATTTGTATCCCAGCTGTGGATATCTCCCTCATCTCCTCCCAATCTCACCCTCCCTCCCTCTTCTCCACCCATGCCTCTCCCCCTGTCCAACCTCCCCTTCTTTCTGATCCTAGTCTATCAGGTCTCATTAGGACTGGCTGCATTGTCTTCCTCTGTGTCCTGGTAAGGCTACTCCCCCCTCAGAGGGAGATGATCAAAATGCAGGCCAATCAGTTCCTGTCTGAGACAGTCCCTGTTCCCATTACTATAGATAACCAAAACCCCTACACAGATGTAGCCCATGGCAGTTCAGTGTCCATGTGTATTTTCTTGTTTTTAATAGCTGAGAGAATAATTTTTATGTAGATTAGTGGATGAAAAATAGTAAAAGATTTTGGAAGAACTGAACATAATTTTGTATCCAGTGAACTGGGATGGAAATGAGTGAAAAAGAAAGCCTGAGCGTCTGGCAAGAGTTGGCTAAAGAGAACTTTAAAACAACGTGCTGCATATAGCACCCTGATAATAACAGAGGAGTACCTCAGTAAATTAAGTCTGTGCTATGGTGAATGGATCCCAGAAGGAACCAGAGACAACTGGAAATAAGTATGATCAAGAGAAAAAAAAAGGTGCGAGGGGAGGCCAAACTGAGTGGAGGAGATGAAGAAGAAGAGAGACAGGAGGAAGAGGGGAAGTGATAGAAGGAGAGAGGCATTGAGGATTAGGAGGGATAGGAAAAAGAAGATAAGAGGCAG
Organism: Psammomys obesus; assembly: GCF_907164565.1. Taxonomy (NCBI): domain Eukaryota; kingdom Metazoa; phylum Chordata; class Mammalia; order Rodentia; family Muridae; genus Psammomys; species Psammomys obesus. Next base: position 3,683,251 of record NW_026592403.1, on the reverse strand, counting down.
ATTTCCTTATTTTTCATTGCTGAGTAATATCCCATTGTGTAGATGTACCACAATTTCTGTACCCATTCTTCAGTTGAGGGACATCTGGGTTGTTTCCAGCTTCTGGCTATTACAAATAAAGCTGCTACAAATGTCCTGAGCAAATGTCCTGATTGTGTACTTGAATCTCTTTTGGATATATACCTAGGAGTGGTATGGCTGGATCTTGAGGTAGCACTATTCCTAGTTGTCTGAAGAAGCGCCAGATTGTTCTCCAGAGTGGCTGTACAAGTTTACATTCCCACCAGCAGTGGAGGAGGATTCCCCTTTCTCCACAACCTTTCCAGCACGTGTTGTCACTTGAGTTTTTCATCTTGGCCATTCTGATGGGTGTGAGGTGAAATCTCGGGGTTGTTTTGATTTTCATTTCCCTGATGGCTAATGAGGTTGACCATTTCTTTAAGTGTTTCTTTGCCATTAGATATTCTTCTATCAAGAATTCTCTATTTAGCTCTGTTCCCCAATTTTTAATTGGATAACTGGTTTGTTGCTTTTCAGCTTCTTTAGTTCTTTATAAATACTGGGAAATAGTAAGATCTAGAGAGGATAGGAACTCCACAAGTAGAGCAACAGAACCAGAAAATTTGAACACAGGGGTATTTTCAGAGACTCATACTCCAACCAAGTACCATGCATGGAGATAATCTAGAACCCCTGTACAGATGTAACCCATGGCAGTTCAGTGTCCAAGTGGGTTCCATAGTAATGGGAAGAGGGACTGTCTGTGACACAAACTGATTGGCCTGCTCTTTGATCATCTCCCCCCGAGGGGGGAGCAACCTTACCAGGCCACAGAAGATGACAATGCAGCCACTCCTGATGAGATCTGATAGACTAAGATCAGAAGGAAGGAGTGGGAGTCCTCACCTATCAGTGGATTTGGGAAGGGGCATGCGGAAAAAAAAGGGGGAGAAAAGGTGGGATTAGGAGGGGAGGAGGGAAAGGTTTATGGGGGAATACAAAGTGAATAAAGTGTAATTAATAAAAGTTAAAAATACGTAAAAAATACTATATGCATTACAAGCGGATAAAATAAACTATTTTCAAATAAAAAAGAAGAGGGAGAAAAGGGGGAAGAGGAAGGAGGGAGATGGAGCAGAAGGAAAAGAAGGAGAAGAAAGAAGGAGGGAGGAGGAAGAGAAGCAAACAAAAACAATTCTTGTTTTCTGGATTCATGAATGTGTTGCCTGTTGTTTATTGTTACAGTATAATGAAGATCTTTATAACTTTATTATTAACCACAGAGAATAAAGTGTATATACACTTACACAGCTTACACGTAAATAATACCATGAATAAACAATGATGTGTATATAAAGTTAAAAATAAAATCTGTCTTCTATGTTAAGTATGTTTTCTTCATCCTTGTAACATGAGAAAAAGATAATAAAAACTCAATTGGGAAAACATCAGTTATTTACTTTATAAAGTAATCAAGCTAATAAAGTTCCTACTATATTTGTATTTATATTATTTATATTTATATTTATATTTATCTCGTAGATCTAGGTCTTCTATTGAGGAAAGAATGCCCTTTGTCTGTCTCACTTATCCGTGTCTGGAATTAAATTGGCTCAGCTGGAGGTGACAAACACCTCTTGACACAGGTCATACATCATACCTGGGGTTCTCCTCATACTTTGCTTCTATGAAAAACTGTAAGTATCAGCTATTTTTGACACACGTTTACAAATATTATATTCTAACATTGTCAAAATGAATTTTTTGAGAGCCATGACAGTTTTAAAGGTCACTGATAACTAGGTTTCTTGTCAAATACAGTGAAATTAAACTGGGGGAAAATCAGTATTTTACCAAAAAGCAGTAGAAAATGTCAGAGGTTAATGGTGAGACTGAACCCAACCTTGTCATTTGGGGGATGAGTGTTATTTCTGTTGCTTTTTTTCCTGCTTTTATATATGTAGTGGCACTCTCTTTACTCTGAAAAAAAAAGAATTCTTACTGTAAATATTTCATGGGCATCTCACTGGATTTTTAAGTTGACCTATTTTTTTCTCCTGGTTTATATTCAGCAAAAAAAAATCATGCTGATATATGCTATGGTTGGGCTGAAAATACGTAAAATTATTTCTTCTCAGTTATTGAAACTTTGACAAAATTCAGTATTTCTATTGATGCTTATGTAGGTATGTTTTCATGAAGCACAAAATAAAATGGTATCAGACATCTCTAGTCATAGTTATATTAAAACTGAAAGATTAATTGACACAGAATGAGTTTTCTGTGTATACTGGATGCATTGTCACATTCTATTGTGTAATTTCATTCTATAGATATATAGGCAATATAGTATAATTGCTTACAGCTGATTAGGGAAAATAAAAAGAGTTCTATTTAAAGATTATTAGTAACATATATTAAAGACTTAAATCAGTCTTTCCTAGCATGGAACAATTTCAGTGCAAATGGAGTGACACAGAGGGAGAGGGAGAAGAGTAGAGAGAGAGAGACAAAGAAGGGGGTGGGAACTGAGTGAGGCTCAGTTCCTAAGTTATCATTTAAAAGGTAAGCCATGTAACCCCAGGGGAGCTTTATCCCCTTTAATAACATGAACCTGAGTGGTTATTATGCTGTGACTTTGTCAAGGGAACTTAGCAACGGAATAAGATAACAGCTGTATATTTTGTAGAGAAGTTTGCTTAGGGAGGCAGTTGCTATGGGAACACTTGCCAATAGCAATTTGATTTTTTTGTTGTATGAAGCTGATGAGTTTACTTTGTCTAGATTATTTTTCTCACACTGGAAAATTCTAGACTTAGGGTGGTTGTGTGGCTGAATCATTTCTGGCTAATTTACACATTAAAAAATGTCCTTTTCATGTCACACTGAAGGTAGAGAAGACGTGGTTCAGCCTCTTCACCAAATAATCTTGTACCAAAAAAAAAAAAAAAAAAAAAGCCCTGTGTTTTCAATGGACTGAGGTTGCTTCGGTTTTTGCACTGTGGTTCTGCTTCTGGCAAATGAGTCATGTTCAATTATGAGTCCTCAGAAATTCACTTAAAATAGCTGCAGCTGGGAGATGTAAAAAATCTTATGAATGAGCAAAAATGAAGTGAATTATGCTCCACAGGGAAGTCTCTCAATGAAAAATCTGGTAAACAGGCCTGTGGAAAAATGAAAACGGGAAGCAGATGTTGCCTGATAAGACTGCTTATTTTAACTGGGAGACACCAGCACGGATCTGCTCGGATTTGAAGTAAGTTTTAGCTAAGCTAGTTTCTCTCTGCAGGTGGCTCGGCTTCAGGGAACTCAAGCATCCTGATCAAAAGATGAAGCACACTTTTACTTTGAAAGTTATACAGGACTTTGCTTTATTCCATTCCAGACAAGAAAGGCAGCAGCCACCAAGTGTGGTCTGCTCTATGGTCTCATAATGTCTACATTCCAGTATCATTAAAGCAAGTCCACAAAGACTGGACAAAGAGCAAACTTCTATGCCTTTCCACAAACAGTCCCATACAACCTGCACATCAATCCTTCATAAGAAAATGTTCTGTTTCTCAAATGCCTACACAAAATTTTATAGGAGCTGATCTGGGATTATCAGTTATATTCTAAGGTTAGGGAAAGCTTATATCAACTGAGATGCAAGACTATGTTTTAGAAAGGTTAACAGTGTAAATTATGAAAATATTGCATGAACAATAAGGAAAAATTTTAAAGTGCTACAGAGATCAAGGGACTTTTGAAATATTAATTATTCTTTCCAGAGATGTAGCTTTTTTCAAAACAAGAACTATATTAATCTTTTTGGGTATGTGTCATTGTTGGTCTTTGTAACAGACAGAGTGGCCCAGATGTTTATCTCCTCTTTATCTTTCTTGTCTCCACAGCAATGAATTCAGAGAAGCATATGAGGAATTCATTTGATATAAAGTGACTCCTTATGTATTTCATGACATGCTTGGTGCATTTAAGTTTGTGTTAGGAGAAATGGAATCTCATTTTAAGAAGTGGTATTAGCATGGGTTGCATTGGTTTGTTCTATCTTGAAAGAACTTGCATGAACCAGCTTAAGAAATAGCAAGGAGTCTTTTAGAATAATTACAATAATGAGCATTCACTAAAGAATCTAGAACCACATCTATCACTCTACACAAAACTCAACTCCAAATTGATCAAGGATATCAACAGGAACAGATACCTTAAATCTAGTAGAAGAGAGAGTAGGAATTGGTTTGAACTCACTAGCATAGGAAAGCACATTCTGAACAGGACAGCAATAGCACAGGAACTAAGAGCAGCAATTAATACATGGAACCTCATGAAATTATAAGGCTTCTATACAGCAAAGGGCACCTTAATTTGGACAAAGTGTCATCCTATCTATTGTTAAAATCTCTTCACTATTTATACATATGACAGAGGGTTGGTTTCTGGAATATACAAAAATCCTACAGAGCTAGAACCTCAAAAAAGAAAACACACACACAAGAAACTCAATTAGAAATGTGGGGTAGGAGTAACAGATGTCTCAAAAGATGAGAGTTAATGAGTGAGGAGTACTTATAAATTATTCAAAATCCTTAGCCATCAGGTAAATACAAATTAACATTACTTTGAGATTTTATCTTTCCTCAGTCAGAATGGTTAAGATTAATTAAACAAGTGACAGAAGATGCTGGAAAAAATATTGGGAAAGAGGAGCAATTATTATTTGCTGGTGGGAGAGCAAATTGGCACAGCCACATGGAACTCAGTGTGGAGGTTCCTCAAAAAGATGAAAATAGATCTACTATCAAATTGAGCTAATTCACACTTAGGCATATACCCAAAGTACTTTACATCTTACTGCAGAGATATTTGCTCATCCATATTCATTGCTGCTGTACTCTTAATAGCCATGAATTCAAAACAGCCAAAATGCCCATCATCTGATGAATGGATAATGAAATGTGGTGCTTTTAAACAATGAAATAATATTCAACTGTTAAGAAAAATAGAATTTAAAGGCAAATGAATGGAGCTAGAAATTATCACCCTGCTTGAGGTATAACAGAATCAAAACCCACTAATTATATTAACCAGAGTCCACCACTTAAATAAATATTTCATGAATTTTCTTGAGTGTAGAATAACATATATAATATATGTATATATAATAATATATACTATATGTATACATAATAAATAATATATACATATTATATATTTATGAGGAGAGGGGTCATTTATAAGTCATAAAATGAGAAAAAGGCCTGACACAGCACATAATGACTTTAAGGTGGGACAGAAGAAATAATAGATTACATGAAGTATAAAAGAATTTGAAAGTTACTATGATAAGAAATTAATCAAACTGAAGAGGGAGAGGGAGAAGAGCTGTGGAGGAGAATGAAACATCATGACAAATGTTTACGAAGACAGCCCATCATTTTGTATGCTAAACTAACTGAGGTTAAATTTAAAATATTAAAGCATAGAAGATAAATAGTCAAGACAGTGAAAAATGTTGTACCTTATACATAGAGGTAGAAAGTAGATGGCTGAATCTAAGAGACGAAATAAACAATGGAAACCTGAGTGTGTTTAGCAATCAAAGGGTTTTAGTTCAGGAAGATGAGAATGGGTGGTGGCAACGACGGAACAATAATGTATCTATATTTAATGAAACTGTACAGTTAAGAATAGCTAGTATGGAAATTTTTATGTTGTATGTTTCATCACAAAATTTTAATTGTGATCTTACTGGCAAAGCAATGCAACTTAAAGAGATGAAACAGCAGAAAATGAAAAAAAAAAAAACAGAAATACATTGGTTTGAAATCTCCTACAAAACAAAATAAAGTGAGCCGGCATAGAAATAGAAATGGAGCCCTGAAGAATATGCTGATAGTAATTCACTTTTTTTCAAAGTGGGAATGTGGAGAAATTCACATGCATAGATATATATATACATTTGGTAGCAAACTCTTTAGCTTTGGATATCATATGAAAAAGGTGTTTTTACCTTGGATATAAATCATACAAACCATGTAATAGGAGGGACATTATGGTGATATATGGGAAAGGGTTTTGCCAAGAATATCGTCATAAAAAGTGCCTTATACAGACAATTTTTTAAAAGAAGTCTTTTCTTTGAAGCTTTATCTAAGATCACATGGCAAATAATCAGCAGGATCAAGTCAGAAAGTGTATTTGGTGACTTATGAATCTACTTTAGTATGCAACACTTCTACATCCTGACAATGGTGTGTTTGTGTTCTCTCTTATTTCATGATGTTTTAATCAAACTTGAAAATAACCCAATACTTTTAGAAATTGCATGGAAATGCTTACTTAAGGAAAATACTTTAAAATAAATTCAAGTAAAATATTTGTTCTAATGTTTTTGAGTGCTAAAAGATAAAGGTATACATGATGAGAAGTGTAGAGTGTTGAATTTAGCATAAGTAGCCAAGAAAACCTAACGGGAATATTCTTCTCTAAATTATGTAGTTATCTTTTATTTATTCACTCCTACTTGTCACTTTCCTGAGAATGTTTTAAAGGAAATTAGCAGCAGATGAAGTTGGATTTCAGAGCTTTCGACAAAATAAACAGGTGCTAATATAGAAAATTGTTTCCATCTGTGATTGCTAGTACGCTTTAGAAATGCTTTTAACTCTTCTGCCCAGAGCTACCAGTGAAAGAGGCATTAGTAAAGATGTGGCTCCCCGTGAAGGGATGACTTGATTAGGTCCATTATGCATTATGTCAAAGGTCTAGAAAAAAACAACCTGCTCTCTAATACAGTGGAAAAGAGTCGTCTCTACAAACACTTTAAATATATTTTCTTGTTGAAAGCATAGTGTGCACCTCAGAAGCACCGCTCAACATTGAGCAAGACCTCTGCAGGCAATCTCTTTTAGAAATAATGTCAGGCTTTCTCCATGTGTGTGGTACTAAGCTCTGAAATGGATTACAGAGAACATTATGAGGACACTTGCTGGGCCTTAAAGAAACTCCGTTCTTCAACCCCACCGTCAAAATTCAGATCAAGTTTGATATCTCTTGCCACTATACCAATGATGCACGAACCAAAATTTATCCATATACATCTATCATTATTTAAAAATCTGTCTTTCGTCAGTCAATTTATCTACTTTTTGGTTTAAATAAACTTTAACTTATGAATTTTATTTCTGCTAGGGTGAAGAACAGTAGAAACAAATATTTGAATGATTTTCACTATAAGAATTCTAAACTATAGAATATAATTTTCCGACTTTAAGAAATACCCAAATTATTGTTAACTTTAAATAAATATAAAATTGGCAATGCTATCTCGATATTTTCTTGTTACCTATGGCATGATAACATGTTTCTGATACTTAGATTTTTACTAGTCGTCTGAATATTGCATGTAAATTCATTCAGAGAAGAATATATTCTTAGGAAAAAACAAACACATGTCGAAATGCTTATGAAAAATATTACAATTGCATAATGAAGTCTTTATTGTTATTTAACTGGAAAAAATAGCAATCACAGGAAGGTCCCTGTTTGTTTTTGTTGTTTTGTTGTTGTTTATAATAGTTCTCTCGGTCACAAGGAAGGAAAATAAATGAATGCAATAGTTTAGAATGTAGGTTTGTTATCGTCCTAATTTAATTTCTGTTGCTATGATAAAATACTCTACCAACAGGCAACTTTAAAGAATGTTGTGAACATGTGATGCCAGGAACATATACTAACATGTTTCTGTCTTCCCACAATGTCAGAATTGATTGAATGGCAATAAACTCACAAGGTTCAGTGGTTTCATGTTAGCAGTTTGCCTCATAATATACCTAACTTGACAACCTGGCTAAAGAGATGAAGGTTTAGTTCAATCTTAGTACACATCACTCTGGCACATAGTAAATATATCTTTATATCTATCGAAATATGTGGTTTACACAATAAATACAAGTTAAAGAGGCTTTAACCAAATTCAGATGGTTTCAGAAGTGAACAGAGAAATTCTGTATTGAGAATAATATAAAAAAAAATCAGCCCAGTGCTGTGAGGGGGCTGTTGCTAGAACTCCTGGAGTCAGGCTCTGAGGATGAAGTAGCAGAGTTCATCTACGAAGAGAAAAGCTGTAATAAGGTCTGAGAGAGAAAAATGGCAGGTTTGGCGACACGCAAGAATAGGCTACATCAACATCATGATACCAAGTCAAGCCCAAACTGCACGTACTATGAGAGACTCCTGACTGTTAGTCCTTCAAGCCTACACTGTGTATTAGATGATATGCTGTTTGCAATCTTCTACATGCAGACATCAGGTTTTGTTTGTTTGTTTTGTTTTCCGATATGAAGCTGAGAATTGTCCATTCAAAGTCAATAAAGGGGAGTGTCGGGAGATCAAAGGATCTTTTTTCTCCTTCCCCAAACAACTCCATGAGTGACCCGAGACCAAAGTTCTCACCTTGTGCAATGTTCCCTGTCATATAGAAAGCTTCTCCATCCTTTCCCTGGCTTCAGAAGTCCTTCCACTCACCCACTGAGGCATTCAGCTCTTCCACAGCTCAGAAACTTTGCTTGCTGGTCGCCATCTTGGCTCCGCCCCCCCCCCCCCCTACGACAGAGGGCCCCTGAAAGACTCTACCTAGGAATGTATCAAAGCAGATACTAAGACTCATAACCAAACATTCAGCAGAGTGCAGGGAATCATATGAAAGAAGGGGGAGTTTGTATGATGTGGAAAGGATAGGAGCTCCACAAGGACCAAATATATCTGGGCACAGGGGTCTTTTCTGAGACTGACACTCCACCAAGGACCATGTATGGATATAACCTAGAACATCTGCTCCAATGAAGCCTGTGGTAGCTTGGTAACCAATTAGTTTCCCATAGTAAGGAGAACAAGGACTATTTCTGACAGGAACTCAATGGCAGGATCTTTTACCTCCCCACCCCCCAAGGGAAGAGCAGTCTTGCTAGGTGACAGAGAAGGACTTTGCAGCCAGTCCTGAAGATACCTGATAAAACAGGGTCAGATGAAAGGGGAGGAAGTCCTCCCCAATCCGTGGACTTGGAAAGGGGCAGGGAGGTGATGAGGGAGGAAGGGAGGGTTTAGGAGGGAATGAGAGAATGGGATACAGAGTTAATAAAATGTAACTAATAATATAAAAAAATTTAAAAAACCAAAGTCAATAACGAATTATATTGGGGTTTTGATAAGGATTGCATTGCATCACTGATATTGGTAGGATGGGCATTTTACTATGTTAATCCTACCAATCCTTAAGAATTGGATGAAGTGGAAGTCTCTAATTTCTTTGAAGACTTAGTTTTGTCATGTAATGTTTTGCTGCAAGCAGGGCACATGATGTTTTGCTGTGAGTTAACTCCTGAAAGTGCTTGAATTTGGCCAGCCATGGGTGGGATTTGAGGAGAAGAGATATACAAAGGCCCACGCACAGTGATGTTTTGCTGTTTGGAGTGACATCACTGTGCTGATCTTTGTGCTTTGATTCTTCACAGGAAGAAATATTCCAGAGAACTTCTGGGGGCAATCCAACTGAGTCTTTTGCTTACTTGTCAGGCTTATTCCTGTTGCTGCTTGGGGTTGACCTTTGGATTGCACTGCTGGTATCCTGACAACGGAGTTTTGTAATCCCCTTAAAGACCCATCAACCCTAATCAGCAGGAAGTAAATAAAAGGAGTCCACAGCCCTTTTCCCTACTAATCTCCTATCTAAGGTCAAGGGTTGCGATGGAAAGGAGGAAAAGGTGTTTAAGAACTCTTTTTTTTTGTAGTGATTATTTTTTAATTCTTAATTAATTAAACTTTATTAACTTTGTATCACCCTGTGGTTCCCTCCTTCCTCCCGTCCCAATCCCTCCCTTCCTCCACCTTCTGCATGTATGCTCCTCCCCAAGTCCACTGATAGTGGAGGACTTCTTTTCCTTCCTTCTGATCCTATTCAATTAGGTCTCATCAGGAGTGACTGCATTGTCTTCTTCTGTGGCCTGGTAATGCTGCTTCCCCTCAGGGTGAAATAATTAAAGAGCAGGCCAATCAGTTCATGTCAGAGACAGTCCCTGTTCCTATTATATTGGAACCCTCTTGGATACCGAAATGCCATGGGCTATATCTGTGCAGGGGTCTTAGGTTATCTCCATGCGTGATACTTGGTTGGAGTATCAGTCTCAGGAAAGACCCCTATGATTGTGTTGCTCTCCTTGTGGAGTTCCCATTCTCTCCAGATCTTACTGTTTCCCACTTCTTTCCTAAGATTTCCTGCACTCTGCCCAAAGGTTGCCCATAAGTCTCAGCATCTGCATTGATAGTCTGCAGGGCAGAGCATTTCAGAGGTCCTCTGTGTCAGGTTCCTGACTTGTTCCCTCTTTTCTCCTTCTTCTGATATCCATCCTCTTAAGTAAAGCAAGTTTGGTGAAAAATCTAAGCCTACAACTGGAGATCTGATATCTTCTTCAATTTCTTTCATCAAAAATGTGAAGTTTGTATCATACAAGTCTTCCACTTAGTTAGAGTTACCCCAAGATATTTTATGTTATTTGAGGCTATTACAAAAGGTACTGTTTCTTTGACTTTTTTCTTCAATCTTTTTTTTTATAAGTTAATTTTTAATCCAACCAATTCGCTGAAAATATGTATCAGCTGTCAAAGTTCCCAAGTAAAAAAAAATTAGGGTCATTATATATATGTATATTATCATATCATCTGCAAAAAAAGATACTTTAGCTTTTTTTTTCTGTCCAATTTGTATTACCTTTATCTCCCTTAGTTGTCCTATTGTTCTAGGTAGATCTTCAAGTACTATATTCAATACATATGACAAGAGTTGGCGGCCTTGTCTTTTTCCTGATTTTAGTGAAATTGTTTTGATTTTCTCTCCATTTGATTTTATGTTGGTTATAGGCTTACTGTAAATTTCATTTATTCTGTTTAGGTATGTCCCTTATATATCTAATCTCTCCAAGACTGTTATCATGAAAGGGTGTTTTATTTGTTAAAGGCTTTTTTGGCATTTAATGAGATAATCATGTGTGGTTTTTTTTCTTTCAATTTATTTATATGGTAGCTTACACTGATTTTTGAATGTTGAACCATTCTTGTATCTAAAGCCTACTTGATCATGGTGGATGATATTTTTGTTATGTCCTTGGATTTGGTTAGTAACTATTTTATTAAATTTTTTCATCTATGTCAAAATTGTCCAGTTCTCTTCTTTGTTTAGCCTTTATGTGATTTGGGTATCAGGGTAAATATGGTCTCATAAATTAAATTGGTCAATGTTCCTTCTGTTTCTATTTTGTGGAATGAAATGAGAAGTATTGGCACTAAGTGTTCTTTGAAAGTTTGGTAGAATTCTGAGCTAAAACCATCTGGCATCTGGCTCTGGATTTTTTTGTTTGTTTGTTTGTTTTGTTTTGTTTTGGTGGTGGTGATGGGGCTGGTAGACTGATAATGACTGCTTCTATGTCACTAAGAATTATGTAGGTACTTAGTGCTATGAACTTTCCTCTTAGCAGGATTTTCATTGTGTCCCAGAAATTTTGGTATCCTGTGTATTCATTTTCACTGAATTCTGGAAATCCTTTAATTTTTTTTTCCTTTATTTCTGTCTTGATGTCTTTTCATTGAATAGAAAGTTGCTTAGTTTTCATGAGTTTGTATGCTTTCTGTTTTTGAGTTGTTGAAGTCTAGCTTTAATCCATAGTAGTCTGATAGGATTTAGGGGATTATTTTAATTTTCTTGTATCTATTGAGTATTGCTTTGTTTCCAAGACTGTGGTCAATTTTGCAGAAAGTTTTGTGTTGTACTGAAAAGAAAGTATATTCTTTGGTGTTTGGTGGAATGTTCTGAAAATATCTGTTAGGTGCATTTGGTTTATGGCTTCAATTAGCTCCAACATTTCTCTGTTTAGCTTTTGTCTGGATGATCTGTCCATTGGTGAGAGTAGTGAAATGAAATCTCCCACTATCAGTGTGTAAGGTCAATGTGCAAGATAACTACAGTAAGGCTCATAGGTTCTATTGTGTTTGAGCATAAATCTTAAAAATTGGAATGTTACCTTGGTAGATTTTTTCTTTGATGAGTATATAGTACATAGTTTCCTTCCCATGTCTTTTAATTAATTTTGGTTTAAAGTCTATTTTGTTAAATATTAAAATGACTACATCAGCTTGTTTCTTAAGTCCATTTACTTTACTTGGTATATATATATATATATATATATATATATATATAAATATATATATATATATATATATATTTCCAACCCTTTAATCTAAGGTAATATCTATCCTGATGTCAAGGTATGTTTCTTGTATGAAGCAAAAGGATGGGTCCTGCTTTTTTTTTAATCCATGTTGTTAATTTGTGTCTTTTTATTGGGGAATTTAAGCCATTGATACACACAGATATCAATGAACAATGGTTATTAATTTCTGTTTTGTTGTTGTTGTTGTTGATGTACTTGTTGGTGTTAGTGATGGTGGTGGTGGTGTATGTGTGTATGTGTGTGTGTTTGCTTCTTTTGGTTTTGCTGATAGAAGCTCATTTATTTCTCCCTCTTTTCATGCCTGTAGTTAACCTTGGTTTAAATTTTTCCTTCTAGCACCTTCTGTAGTGCTATATTTCTAGGGAGAGATTGTTTAAATTTCACTCTATTATGAAATATCTTATTTTCTCCATCATCTATCGTGATGGTAAGTTTTGTAGTCTGGGCTGGCCTCTGTGATCTCTTAGAGACTATAGTTTATCTGTCTGGATCTGCAATCCTGTCTGGTTTTTAGTGACTCTATTGAGAAGTCAAGTGTAGTTCTAATAGGCTTGCCTTTGTATATTGCTTGGTCTTTCCCCCTTGCAGCTTTTAATGCTCTTTCTTTGTTCTGTATGTTTGTTTTCATTACTATGTGCCAGGTGGACTTTCTTTTTTGTTCCAATCTATTTGAACTCTATATGCTTCTTGTGCCTTTAAGGCATGTCCTTCTTGAGGTTAGAATATTTTTTTTGTTTCATTTTGTTAAAAATATTTTCTAGCCTTTTGAGCTGGAATTCTTCTCCTTCCTCCATTACTATTATTAGCATGTTCTGTCTTTTCATAGTGTCCCAGATTTTCTGGATGTTTTATGTCAATTTTTTTTTTTTTAGATTTAACATTTTTTGACCTATGTATCCATTTCTTCTATCATTATCTTCAATGACTGAAAAAATCTCTCATATTTTTTTGTGTTCCTTTGGTGAAACTTGCTTCCTGTGAACATTCCTAATGTTTTCATGCCCAAGACTTCCTCATTTTGTCTTTTCTTTATTGCTTCTATTTCCATTTTCAGGTATAAACAGTTTTGTTCCAATCAATTATTTTTTTGTTGTTGTTTTTATTAAGGGATTTATTTGTTTCTTCCTATTGTTTGCAATTTCCTGGCTTTCTTTGAGCAAATTATTCATTTCCTTCAGTTGTATGCTTATTTTCAGGACCTTTTAAAGGGATTTATTCATTTCCTCTATCATCTTCATATAATTGGTTTTAAGGTCTTTTTCTTGTGCTTCAGATATGTTCAAGTATTCAAGACTTGTTTTGAACAGCTAGGCTCTGGTGGTAACATAGCTATGATTGACTTAGTTATTATTATTCTTTTTTATTTATAATAATAATTATTATTATTATTATATTTATTTATATATATTTATATAATAATTATTATTATTATTAGTTACATTTTATTAACTCTGTATCCCAGCTGTATCCTGCTCCCTTATTCCCTCCCAATCCACCCTCCCTCCCTCATCTCCTCCCTGCCCCTTTCCAAGTCCACTGATTGGGGAAGACCTCCTCCTCTTTCATCTGACCCTGGTTTGTCAGGTATCTTCAGACTGGATGCAAAGTCCTCCTCTGTGGCCTAGCAGGGCTGCTCCTCCTTTGGGGGGTGGGAAGTCAAAGACCCTGTCATTAAGTTCTTGTCAGAAATAGTCCCTGTTCCCCTTACTATGGGAAACCAATTGGTTATTGAGCTACCACAAGCTTTGTCTGAGCAAAGGTTCTAGGTTCTATCCATACATGGTCGTTGGTTGGAGAAACAGTTTCAGAAAAAAAAAACCCTGTACCCAGATATATTTGGTCCTTGTGGAGCTCCTATCCTTTCCACGTCATACTAACTCCCCTTCTGCCAAAGGTTTGGTTATGAGTCTTAGTACCTGTTTTAAAATGCTGGTAGGTAGAGTCTTTCAGATGCCTTCTGCGGTAGACTCTTGCCATATGTACAATGCATATCCCCTTTGTCTTTCTAAGTGAGGATTGATTATTTTACCCCGTGTCTGCTTTCTTGATTATCTTCTTAAGGTGTATAAATCTCATTATGTTTATCATATCTTGTAGGTCTATATAAGCGACTATATACCATGTTTGTCTTTGTCTTCTGGGATACTTCACTCAGAATGACCTTTTCTAGATCCTACCATTTGCCTGCAAATTTCATGATTTCCTCATTTTTGATTGTTGAGTAGTATTCCATCGTGTAAAAATACCACAATTTCTGTATCCATTCCTCCATTGATGGACATCTGGGTTGTTTCCAGGTTCTGGTTACTACAAATAAAGCTGCTACAGATATGGTTGAGCAAATGCCCTTGTTGTGTACTTGAGCAAACTTTAGTTATATACCTACCAGTGGTATAGCTGGGTCTTGAGGAAGCGTTATTCCCAATTGTCTGAGTAAGTGCCAAATTGACTTCCAAAGTGTTTGTACCAGTTTACATTCCCGCCAGCAATGGAGGAGGGTTCCCCTTTCTCTACAACCTCTCCAGCATGTGTTGTCACTTGAGTTTTTCATCTTGGCCATTCTGATTGGTGTAAGGTAAAATCTCAGGAATCAATCAACTAGAAACAAATAAAACTATTCAAAGAATCATTGATTGTATTCTTATGGTGAGAGCTAGACATCAGAGTTTGTGGTACTAAGTGCTGATTTCTGGGTTTATCTTGGTTGGTTGGGAGAAGATTCCTTCGATTCTGTTTCCTCTCTGGATTTCCAGAGTGTGCTGGCTAAACTGCTTGTTTCACTAGTCTGCTCAGCAGGTATATTTACATGAAATGCTTGCTGGTGTTGGCAGCTGAGGGAAGAGGAGGACAAAGAGAGATGGTATGAGGGATCCATAGGAGGTATGGAACATGGGGAGAAGAAGCTGACTCTGGTGTTCTATTGCAGTTCTAGGGATAACACCGAGAACTGAGTCTGGAGTAACAGACTGAGTAAGAGAAGTCTGTAGACAGGAGCGGCCTGTGGTTGAGCAGGGGATGCCTGCCAGGGTTAGGGGTTGGGACACAGTAATGAGGTAAGAAGGGAAAGCATCAGGGTATGATCTGTTATGTTGAGACATGAGGGTCAACTCTGAAAATTGAGTCTGGGGTAGCAGGAAGTGAGAAAGGTCAGCAGACAGCTGTTTCAAAGCCTCTTCACTGAGGACTAGCTTTCATGGTACCAGAAGGTATCAACCAAGCTTCCAAAGGAGAAAGGCGTCCAATAGACTTACCCAGACATCACACATGTGAATCACAAGGACCAGTGTGGCACAAAAATTTCCCGGGTGCAGAAGCAGCACATGTACATTGATAGTAACCATGATAGTCAGAAGTAGCACTTAAAGAAAAAGAGGGCATGATTTGAAAAAAACAAGAAGTTGGTATATGGGAGGGCTTGGAGAAAGGAAATGGAAGGGAGAAATAATGTAATTATATATAGTAATTTCAAATAATACACACACATACATATTTATATATAAAGACTTAAAAAAAGAAAACAGAACAAACCTATTAGTGTGCTTCAGTTGGAAATATCTGCCTGGAAGTTGGACAGAACAAACCAACAAACTAACAAAAAGTGGGGAGGAGCAAGAGAAGGCACAAATATTTGAGATTCACTCATTCACACACTGAGGAACTTCATAAAAAATACTAAACTGGAACCCAAATTATGTACACAGAGTACCCAGTCCAGACACATTTAGGTCCTGTGGATATTGCTTTAGTCTTTGTGAGTCCATATGATTTTTTTCTCATGTCGATTTAGAGGCCCTTATTATTTTAGGGTACTCCAGATCCTCTGGCTTTTGCACACTTTCTGCCTCCTCTTCTGATGGTTCCCTGAACCCTGGTGGGAAGAATTTGATAGATACAACCCATTTCATCTATTTTGCTAATTCTCAGCAATGCCTGGCTGAGTCTCTATATTTGCTCTCATCTGCTGAAGTAGGATGCTTCTATGACAGTGGCTGAATAATCTATGGATCTGTGAGTAGAGTAGAATAACATGAGGAGTAATTTTATCACTACTTTTTTTAGACCAGTATTATTTGATTTTACCCTAGGTCCCAAGGCTATTGAGTCTTCGGTATGGTATAAATATCCAACCACTCTAAGTTACGAGTTCCATCTCTTGAAATGGGCCTTAAGTCCAATTAGTTACTGGTTGTTTACTCTCACAAGATTAGTGCCACCATTTCACCATCATATCTTACATATAGTACATCCCTGGAGATTAAAAGATTCGTGCCTGGTGTGATGCTTACATTTCTTTTGAAGAAGAATGCAGAGTACCTTTCTGTATCAACTATATTACAAGGTGAGAATGAAGGCTCAACTTCTCCATGTTCCATGTACTGTGCAGGTGTTCTCTTAAGCAAGTAGTCTTTGCTGCCAGTTTTTTGAGAAAAGTCTATAGTTGTGGTGATAGCTTATGTTGTTTGAGATTACCATAGGACCCCTTTGGTTAACAACTCAATTACATGTAACCTAATCCTGATACTGAAAGTTTTGTTTGCTGATAAGAGATGATCAGTAAGGACTCTGTCTCCCTCATTATTTGACAATTTCATTTAGATTTCCTTCATATGTGTATATATCTATCAAAGTTTCTGCTGTATTGCTGCTATACTAAATCTCAAATGCAACTGTCCCTGTATTTCCTCCAGTAACCTCCTCTCCCTCCTCCTCCCTGTCCCCATTTGATCTTCTCATTACATCCTCTCATCTATACATAATTATCTATTCTATTTCCATTTCCTAACAAGAGTTATCTTTTTCCGCCAGTTCCTTATATTTAATTTTGTTATATTTTTTTCTAAAGAGTAAATGAATAAATGAATGAATCAATCAATAAATAAATACTTCACCATTAGTATAAAGGAAAATAAACTTTCTTCAAGTGACTGAGTATATCAACCATTTCAGGACATGCTTTATGTTCAAGAGTAGTTGACCAACCTATAATGAACACTATGATATTGTGTGTGTGTGTGTGTGTGTGTGTGTGCATATTGATATTTGTGCATATGATATTTGTTTACATTTTGATGTTCCTGTTTTTTTCTTTTTAGGTGTTTTATTTTTTTTTCTTTATTTTAGGGGGCTTGTCTTACTGTAGAGATTTTTTTAATTTTTTATTTAACTTTTATTAATTACACTTTATTCATTTTGTATCCCCCTAAGCCCCTCCCTCCTCCCCTCCAGATCCCACCCTCCCTCCCTTTTCTGCATGCCTGCCCCTCCCCAAGTCCACTGATAGGGGAGGTCCTCCTCTCCTTCTTTCTGATCTTAGTCTATCAGTTCTCATCAGAAGTGGCTGCATTGTCATCTTCTGTGGCCTGGTAAGGCTGCTCCCCCCTCAGGGGGAGGTGATCAAAGAGCAGGCTGGATGTGTAGGAAAGGGGAAAGGATTTAGAGGAACTTGGGGAGAAAAGAATATAATTAAATCTACTTAAATTTTTAAAAAGTTTTAATTATTTTTCTTTTTCATTATTATTTTTATTATTTATTACTATTTATTCACTTTGTATCTTGGCTGTAACCCTCCTCCCTCATCTCCTTTCAGTCTCTTCTTTTCTCCCTCTCCTACCCCCCTGCTATGTCCCACCCCTAGTCCACTGATTGGGGAGGTCCTCCCCTGCTATCTGACTCTGGCCTATCAGGACCCATCAGAACAATCTGTATCCTCTTTCTCTGTGGACTAGTAAGGCCATCTCACCAGGGGGAAATGATCAAAGAGCAGGCAACTGAGTTTATGCCAGTGACTGCCCCTGCTCCCTTTACAGGAAACCCTCAGCTGATCAGGAGGTCTAGGTCCTCTCCATGCATGGTCCTTGGTTGATTCATCAGTTTCTGTAGTCTCCTCCCCTGGGCCAGATATTTTGGCTCTGATGATCATTTTTCTATGTAACATATATGTGTGTACATGTGTACAGTTGTAAGCAATATACATGTGTGTGTTCATATATGCACACATATGCATGCACAGAGGTAATAAATATAATGTATATGCACACATACCTACATTAACATACATTTATACATATGAAATATATAGGAATATATGTACACACACAATTATTTATGTATAGTCATGAAAACACTCAAAATGGCAACTTTTGTTCCGGGTGATAAATGTGGATCTATTTGCATTTTTGTACACGTGGACATTTACTTAGAACAGCACCATTTGTTGAAGATGCTGTCTTTTTTTCTGTACTGTCTTTTTTTCTGTGCTGTCTTTTTCTCTGGCTTCTTTGTCAGAAATCAAGTATCCATAGGTGTATGGGTTTATTTCTCGGTCTTCTATTCAATTCCATTGATCCACCTTTCTGTTTCTATGTCAGTACCATGCAGTTTTTATTACTATTGCTCTATAGTACAGTTTGAGATCATGGATGGATTTACCTCCAGACGATCTGTTATTGTTTGGCAATTCTGGGTTCTTTGTTTTTCCATATGAAGTTGAGAATTGTTCTTTCAAGGTCTGTAAAAAATTGTGTTGGTATTTTGACGGGAATTGCATTGAACCTGTAGATTGCTTTTGGCAGAATGGCCATTTTCACTGTTAATCCTACCAATGCATGAACATGGGAGATGTTTCCATATACTGATATCTTCTTCAATTTCTTTCTTCAGAGACCAAGTGGATCAAAGACCTCAACATAAAATCAGACACACTAAGTCTGTTAGAAGAAAAAGTGGGGAAGAGCCTTGAATTTATTGGTACAGGAGACAAGTTCCTGAACAGAACACTGACAGCACAAGCTCAAAGATCAACAATCAATAAATGGAACCTTATAAAACTGAAAAGCTTCAGTAAAGCAAAGGACACTATCATCAGAATAAAATGAAAGCCTACAGACTGAGAAAGGATTTTCAACAACCTTATATCTGACAGAGTGTTATTATCCAGAATATGTAAAGAACTCAAGAAGTCAAAAAGCACAAATCAAGTAATCCAATTAAAAAATGGGGTACAGTTTCAGAAAAGAACCCTGTCTCCAGATATTTTGGTTCTGTTGTTCTCCTTGTGGAGCTCCTGTCCTCTCCAGGTCTTTCTGTCTCCTCCTTCTTTCATAAGATTCCCTGCACTCTGCTCAAAGTTTATGAGTCTCAGTATCTGCTTTGATACCCCAGAGTCCCTCTGTGGAAGGCTTCTGTTTTGTTTCTCGTTTTCTCCTTCCAATATCTGTCCCATTTGCCTTTCTGAGTGAGCATTGATCATCTTACCCAGGATCCTCCTTATAGCTCAGCTTCTTTAGGGGTACAGATTTTTGTAGGCTTATCCTATATTATATGTCTAGTATCCACTTATAAGTGACTATATACCATGTGTGTCTTTCTGTTTCTGGGATACCTCAGTCAGGACCATATAAACTAGAACCTCTGTTCTAGTAGCTCATGGCAGCTCAGTATACAAGTGGGTTGCTAGTAAGGGGAACAGGGACTGTCTCTGACATGAACTCAGTGGCTAGCTCTTTGACCGCCTCCCCCTGATGGGGGATCAGCCTTGCCAGGCCATAGAGGAAGACAATGCAGCCAGTCCTGATGAGACCTGATAGGCTTGGGTCAGATGGAAGGGGAGGAGGGCCTCCCTTATTCATGGACTTGGAGAGTGGCATAGGAGAGGATGAGGAAGGATGGGATTAGGAGGGGATGAGGCAGAGGGCTACAGCTGAGATACAAAGTGAATAAACTGTAATTTGATATAAAAAACAAAAAATGGGGCAGAGAGCTAAACAGAGAATTCTCAATAGAGGAATATTGAATGGCAGAGAAACGTTTATTGAAATGCTCAACATCCTTAGTCATCAAGGAAATGCAAATCAAAATGACACCGTGATTTCACCTTACACCCATCAGAATGGCTAAGATCAAAAACTCAAGTGACAGTACTTGCTGGAGAGGATGTACAGAAAGAGGAACACTCCTCCATTGCTGGAGGGAATGTAAACTGGTACAACCACTTTGGAAATCAATCTGGCGCTTTCTCAGACATTAGGAACTGGGCTTCCTCAAGATCCAGCTATATCACTCCTGGACATATATCCAAAATATGCTCAAGTATACAACAAGGACATTTGTTCAACCATGTTCATAGGAGCTTTATTTGTAATAGCCAGCAGTTGGAAACAAGCCAGATGTCACTCAACTGAGGAATGGGTACAGAGATTGTGGTATATTTACACAATGGAATACTACTCAGCAATAAAAACAAGGAAATCATTAAATTTGCAGCCAAATGGTGGGATCTAGAAAAGATCAGTCTGAGTGAGATGTCCAAGAAGCAGAAAGACACACATAGTATATAGGCATTTATAAGTATATATAAGTCATATAATACAGGATAAACATACTAAAATCTGTACAGGTAACGAAGCTAAGCAACAAGGAGGACCCAGGGTAGGATGATCAATCCTCAGTCAGGGACATTGGAAGAGGAAGAAAACAGGAAACAGGACAGGAGCCAACCACAGAGGATCTCCAAAAGACTCTCTCCAGTAGGGTATCAAAACATATGCTAAGACTCATATCCAAATTCTGGGCAGAGTGCAGGGATTCCTATGAAAGAAAGGGGAGATAGAAAGGCCTGGAGGGTTCAGGAGCTCCACAAGGAGAGCAATAGAACCAAGAAATCTGGGCACAAGGGGCTTTTCTGAGACTGGTATCCAACCAAGGACCATTCATGGAAATAACCTAGAACCTCTGCACAGGTGTAGCCCATGTCAGCTCAGTTTCCAACTGGTTTCCCTAATAAGGGACTGTCTCTGACATGAACTTATTGGCTGGTTCTTTGATCATCTCCCTCTGATGGGGGAGCAGCCTTACCATGCCATAAAGAAAGAAAATGCAGCCAGTCCTGATGAGACATGATAGGCTAAGGTCAGATGAAAGAGGAGGAGGACATCCCTTATCAATGCCTTGAAGAGGGGCATGGGAGGAGATGAGGGAGGGTGGGAGTGAAAGGGAATGAGGGAGGTACCTACATCTGGTGAATAAACTGTAATTATTATCAAAAATTTAAATTTAAATTTAAAAATGGCGACTTTTTAAAGACAATGAAAACACATCATGAATGGCTCTACTTTGTTTTTAAATAACGTTTTCTATGAGGGAGCGGGATACAGCTGGGACACAGAGTTAACAAAATGTAACTAATAAGAAAAAAAAAAGACGTGGAGATAACCTAGAACCCTGACAAAGCAGCCACATCTGATGAGAACTGATAGACTAAGATCAGAAAGAAGGAGAGGAGGACCTCCCCTATCAGTGGACTTGGGGAGGGGCATGCATGCAGAAAGGGGGGGCTGGGTGGGACCGGGAGGGGAGAAGGGAGGGGCTTATGGGGGGATACAAAATGAATAAAGTGTAATTAATAATAAAAAAGATAAAAAAATAAAATTAATAATACTTAGAAACATATAACTAACTGATGCGGACACAGAGGCTCAAAGTAATTGCATAATGAGTTCAAGATACATGGCTAACTAAAAAAAAAAAAAAGACACCAATATTTTCTTTTCAAACTGAAGTTTAAGGCAGGAAGCATAAAGCTGGAAAATCATTTGTTGGTAGGATACTTTTTTAGAAACTATAATGAAAATAAAAAATAAATTGAACACATGTAAAAGAGATACAGTTAAATGTCAGGAGTAACTGATGCTAAAAACTGGAACAACTTGAGAAGTAAACTACATAACAATAATTTTGGATCATCACTCAGAGAAGACAATGATCCCACACTGACCTTAATAAATGAAACAAGTAAATGGAGGTAAAATATACAGCTTACTAAAAAAAAAAATTCTTTATGGAACATTTTCAGAAAAAATGTGGGCATAAAATATTTCACTTTAGCCCATGTCTATGTAACTATTAACAGGATCAAATCAATGCTGTAATGCTACTCCTCATAAGGAAGAATCAAACCAGAGTCAAGGGTGACACTACCGACAATGCGTGCTTCACCTTGGCATACTCTTCCCTCACATCTGAATCTCCCAGGCAATCTCAAACTGAGGGGGGTTGCCAGGACCTGTGTCACTCTTCCTATGCAGTATCAAAGCCAAAGACACACATAGAAGGTTGCTCAGTTTTGAAGTTTATTTACTTTTCAGGTGAGTATTGAGTTCATTCAACATGTTAAATTTTATTAAATGAAACAGTAACATTTTGGGAGTCTCATCATATAGTGCCTGAGCTATCCAGGCTATCCCAACTATAACATTTTAAAAACAGTTCTACACATACACCAAGTAGCATAAAACATAGAAGAAATATTAAATTAGGTTATATATATATATATATATATATATATATATATGATCTATTTTGTATCAATTTAGGTGATGTTCAGATTAACATTAGATTGAGAAGATTTAAAATCTTCTGAATGAAAATGGAAGAGTTTGATTTTTCAAATACATGGTATCAGCTGAATAACATCCTTCAGTGTGTGTGTAGTTTCTTTATAGACAATTCTATGTCTTCTGGAAATTATATTTCACAACAAACTGTATGGATATTATATCACTGGAATATTTAAAACATGTACTTATATTTCTACTATTGTTGACTTTAAGCAGTTTTTAAACTTTTCTTTTTCCTCCATGTGAATACACCAATCTTCAAGCTAAATAATGAGGAGATTCACTTATTTTTTCATTTTAATTTTACTTTTTTATATTAATTACAGTTTATTCACTTTGTACCCCATCTGTAGCCCCCTCCCTCATTCCCTCTGAACTACACCCTCCCTCCCTCATCTCCTCCCATGCCCCTTTCCAAGTCCACTGATAGCGGAGGTTGTCCTCCCCTTCCCTCTGACCCTAGCCTTCAGGACTGGCTGCATTGTCTTCCTCTGTGGCCTGGTAAGGCTGCTCCCCTTTCTTTCATAAGATTCCCTGCAAATGGTGGAAAATAGAAACGATCATCCTGAGTGAGTTATCCCAAAAGCAGAAAGACACACATGGTATATACTCATATAGACCTATAAGATAGGATAAATATACTGAAATCTATCCACCTAAAGAAGATAAACAAGAAAGAGTACCTAGGGTACGATGATCAATCCTCATTTAGAAAGACAAATGGGATGGACATTGGATGTAGGAGCAAACAAGTAATAGGACAGGAGCCTACCACAGAGGGCCTCTGAAAGACTACCTAGCAGTGTATTAAAGCAGATATTAAGGTTCATAACCAAACCTCCAGCAGAATGCAGGGAATCAATAAAAAAAAAGGGTAGGGGGAGTTAATATGACCTGGAGAGAAAAGGAGTTCCACAAGGACCAAATATATCTGGGCACAGGGGGGCTTTTATGAGACTGTCCAAACAAGGACCATGTAAGAATGCAACCTTAAAGAAATGCTCATCCTCATTAGCCATCAGGGAAATGCAAATCAAAACGACCCTGAGATATCACCTTACACCCATCAGAATGGCCAAGATGAAAAACTCAAGGGACAACACATGCTGGAGAGGTTGTGGAGAAAGGGGAACCCTCCTCCACTTCTGGTGGGAATGTAAACTGATACAACCACTCTAGAAATCTATCTGGTGCTTTCTAAGACAATTAGGAATAGTGCTTCCTCAAGACACAGCTATACCACTGGTAGGTATATACCCAAACTTTGCTCAAGTACACAAAAGGGATATTTGCTCAACCATGTTTATAGCAGCTTTATTTGTAATAGCCAGAACCTGGAAACAACCCAGATGTCCATCAACGGAGGAATGGGTACAGAAATTGTGGTATTTTTACACAATGGAATACTACTCAGAAATCAAAAAGGAGGAAATCATGAAATTTGCAGGCAAATGGTGGGATCTAGAAAAGATCATCCTGAGTGAAATATCCCAGAAGGAGAAAGACAAACACGGTATATACTCACTTATATAGACTTATAAGATATGATAAACATGATGAAATCTATACACCTAAAAAAGATAATCAAGAGAGCGGACATGGGGTAAGATTATCAATCCTCATTTAGAAAGACAGATGGGATGTTCATTGAACGTATGACAGGAGTCTACTAAGCGCATTTGAAAGACTCTAACTAGCAGTGTTTTCAAAGCAAAGACTCATGACCAAACCTTTGGCAGAGTACAAGGAATCATAAGAAAGAAGGGGAGTTAGTCTGATGAGGAAAGGATAGGAGCTCCACAAGGACCAAATATATCTGGGCACAGGGTCTTTTCTGAGACTGACATGCAACCAAGGACCATGTATGAATATAACCTAGAACCTCTGCTCAGATGTAGCCTGTGGTAGCTCAGTAACCAATTGGTTTCCCATAGTGAGGGGAACAAGGACTGTTTCTAACAGGAACTCAATGACTGGCTCTTTGGCCTCCCCACCCCCCTAGGGAGGAGCAGTCCTGTTAGGCCACAGAGGAGGGCTTTGCAGCCAGTCCCGAAGATACCTGATAAAACAGGATCAGATGAATGGGGAGGAGGTCCCCCCTATTAGTGGACTTGGCAAGGGGCACGGTGGAGATGAGGGAGGGAGGGAGGGTCTGGGAGGGAATGAGGGATCGGGACATGGCTGGGATACAGAGTTAATAAAATGTAACTGATAAGAAAAAATAAAATTAAAAAAAAAGATTTTAATAATGAAAAAAAAAAAAGAATGCAACCTAGAGCCGCTGCTGCTCAAATGTAGCCCTTGGTAGCTCAGTATCCAAGTGGGTACCCTAATAAGGGGAACAAGGACTGTTTCTGACATGAACTCAATGGCGGGTTCTTTGACCACTCCCCCCCACCCCTAGGGAGGAGCAGCCCTGCTAGGCCACAGAGGAGGACTTTGCAGCCAGTCCTGAAGACAGGTGATAAACCAGTATCAGATGTAAGGAGTGGAGGTTCTCTCTTATCAGTGGACTTGGAAAGGGCCAGGGAGTAGATGAGGGTGGGAGAGTGGGATTGTGAGGGAAAGAGGGAGTGGGATACAGCAGGGATACAAACTTAACAAACTGTAACTAATATTAAAAAATAAAAATTAAAAAAAGAAAAAGATTCCCTGCACTCTGCCCAAAGTTTGGCTATGAGTCTTAGTATCTGCTTTGATATCCTATTTGGTAGATTTTTCAGAGGCCCTCTGTGGTAGGCTCCTATCCTATTCTCTGTTTTCTCCCTCTTCTGATGTCCATCCCATTTGCCTTTCTGAGTGAAGATTGGTCATCTTACCCAGAGTCCTCCTTTTTGCTTAGCTTCTTTAGGTGTACAGATTTTAGTATGTTTATGGTATATTGTATGTGTAATATCCTCTTATAAGTGAGTATATACCATGTGTGTCATTCTGCTTCTGGGATACCTCACTCAGGATGATCTTTTCTAGTTGCTACCATTTGCCTGCACATTACATGGTTTCCTTGTTTTTAATTGCTGAGTAGTATTCCATTGTGTAAATGTGCCAAAATTTCTGGATCCATTCCTCTATTGAGGGACATCTGGGTTGGTTCTGGCTATTACAAATAAAGTTAATACAAACATGGTTGACCAAATGCCCTTGTGTACTTTAGCATATTTTGTATATATGCCTAGGAGTGCAATACCTGGATTTTGAGGAAGCCCTATTCCTAAATGTCTAAGAAAGTTCCAGGTTGGTTTCCAAAGCGGTTGTACAAGTTTACATTCCCACCAGCAATGGAGGAGGGTTCCCCTTTCTCCACATAATCTACAGCAAGTATTGTCACTTGAATTTTTGATCTTGACCATTCTGATGGGTGCAAATTGAAATCCCAAGGTCGTCTGATTTACATTTTCTGTTGACTAAAGACATTGAACATTTCTTTTGAGTGTTTCTCTGCTATTCGATATTCCTCTACAGAGAATCCTTTGTTTAGCTCTGTACACATTTTTTTTTATTGGATTATTTGTTTGCCGCTACAAGCGGTATCTACAGTGTTGGCCCAACCCTTCTAGATCCATTGAGTTTTCCACAGAGCCTTCCTGTCTCTGCTAGTTCTCATTTAGTTGAAGGACATAAGCAAAGATGAAAATCTCATTACTTCTGCTCTGTATATTGAGGAAACAGATCTGTTAAGAGGTTGTTTTACATAACTCACACAACATCATGTGATGGATAGAGGATAAATTGCAGAGTAATGCTTTTACCTGGATCCCAACGTACTAAGCATTGGAAAAAAGAAAACTTATTTTTTTCAAACCACACTATTAAGGATTCATGACCGTACTTATGGGTCTGTGGAAGCATGGAGATAATAATTAGCTTATACATCTAACCAGTGTAATAGTTAACCATGCTAGCACTCTTCTTCTTTCCCCAATATAATTGAATACCTGTCTACACCAATTCAGATACTGTGTTTGCACAGAATTGGATTCCTGGAGAGAGTTTGAAAGCCTGTGCTTAATGCTCTTTTCTTTTTGTTTATTTTTCTTCATTTTATTCCAACACAAAGCATTTCTATATTTTTTGTTTCATCAAAGAACCAAACAGTATTTTCAGTTAGTTGCCTCGATCTGTTATTAGTCTATATGATGCAGATGCAGTGTCCCCTTTAAAAGAGAAACTTTGCTAAATAAAAGGCAGATGTAGGGTGGTAGATTTAGTGAATGGCATTCATTGAAACGTAGTGCCACAGAGAGAGATATTTTGTCCCAAGGGTCTAGGAACTTGGTAGCTGTCTGAAATTTCATGGAGGTAGCTATATAGACAGAAGCAGTGTAGTGATAGTTATTTCAGTCTCACACTTATCGTACATTGTTTGAAAATACTATGCTTACATTGATAAGAAAAATAATTAAGATAAGGCTCTTTGAAATAGAGATATTTTCAGACTCTCCTTTTCCTGACTCATGATATAACTCCTCAAATCCCTGTTGTATTTCAGGTTAATTTAGATTTGTGGTGTTGGAGGAATGGTTCAATATTCACCTACAAAGTGTTGGTATAGAGAAGAGTTTGATAGCAGACAAGCAATTACATTGGGCTTCAACTCCTCACCCCTTCTGTAGCAGGGAAGAAGAAAAGTCACTCCCCCTTCTACTGTGCCTTTGTGAGGAACAGCAGAATGGTGGTTTTAGTTTATATTTTTCAATAAGATGTCTTCCCTGTGGCCTTTTTAGTAGCATTCTATAGATTGAAAAGTAATGACATTCAATCCAGTTTAATTTGAACTGCATTATCATACACACATACATACTCAACACACATTCATACACATTCATGATTATATATACATATTTACACACACATACTTGTACCCACACAAATTAAATTCTTTGCTAAACCACAAAGAAGTGTTAAATAATGTTTTATAAATAGTGTTAAATAAAGGGTTGATAATCTCTGAGAGACTAGCCACAGTTCATAACAATATTCAGAATAGCTTTTGAGTAAAACAGAATGAAAAGAAACAGCCCTGAGGATATGAATGTATGAAGGAGAACAAATAAGATGAAGTTCCTTTTGAATTTATAAAATAATTAAAATATTTCTTTCCCTTTTTTCTTCCAAACCCTCCCCTGCTCTCAGTAAAATTTATGGTCTTCTTTTTATTAATTGTTAATGAAGGTATGTATGTATATACATATCTATGTCATAAAACAACCTAAGTCCATATAAAGCTACTATTGTGTAAGCTGAACTTTTTAAGGTAAAGTGTTTTAAATACATGTTTATTTACGTAATAAACATGGTAATAATACTCTAACATATTTCTCAAGGTAAACTACAATTGTTTTTAAGTATGGAGTAGCAATCTCACCATTTCTAGAATTTAATAGCTGATGGTGATGGTAGTGTGTGTGTGTGTGTGTGTGTGTGTGTGTGTGTGTGTGTGTGCGCGCGTGCATGTGTGTGTGTGTGTGATGGTCTACAACTTTGGGAATGACTAAGAAGGAAGTGAATTGTAAAGAAAGCACAATGACCGAAAGTGTCTATTCTCAGAAAAATAAAGAGCACAGATATCCAGGGCTCTGTCCATAGATGCAGAAACAATAACCGTGTCACAGTAGAACACTGAAAAGTTACAACATGCCAAACATTACTTAATTGGGTCCTGAAATGTCAACAACATCACTAATAAGAATTATGTATTTCTTTGTTTTTAATTGCTGAGTACTATTCCATTGTGTAAATGTACCACAATTTCTATATCCATTCCTCAACTGAGGGATATTTGGATTGTTTCCAGCTTCTGGCTATTACAAATAAAGCTGCTATGAACGTGGTTGAGCAAATGTCCTGGTTGTATACTTGAGCATATTTTGTATATATGCCTAGGAGTGTTATAGCTGGATCTTGAGGTAACACTATTCCTATTGTCCCAGAAAATACCAGATTGATTTTCAAAGTGCTTGTAGAAGTTTACATTCCCACCAGCAATGGAGTACAGTTCCTCTTTCTCCACATCTTTTCCATCATAGGATAACCATAAAAAATCTGTGCACCTAAAGAAGCTAAGCAAGAAGGAGGACTCTGAGTAAGATGATCAATCCTCATTCAGAAAGGCAAATGAGATGGACATCAGAAGCGGGAGAAAACAGGGAACAGGACAGGAGCTTATCACAGAGGGCCTCTAAAAGACTCTACCCAGCAGGATATCAAAACATATGCTGATATTCATAGCCAAACTGTTTTGCAAAGTACAGGGACTCTTATGAAAGAAGGTAAAGAGAGAAAGAACTAGAGGAAGCAGGAGTTCCACAAGGAGAGCCACAGAACCAAAAAATCTGAGCACAGGGGTCTTTTCTGAGACTGGTACTCCAAACAAGGACCATGCATGGAGATAACTTAGAACCCCTTGCTCAGAAGTAGCCTGTGGTAGCTCAGTGACCAAGAGGGTTCCCCAATAATAGGAACAGGGACTGTCTCTGACATGACCTCATGGGCTGGCTCTACTTGAGGGGGAAGCAGCCTTTCCAGTCCACAGAGGAAGACAAAAGAATCCAGTCCTGATTAGACCTAAAAGAGTAGAGTCAGATGGAAGGGGAGGAAGACTTCCCCTATCATTGGACTGGGGAAAGGGCATAGGAGGCGATGAGGGGGAGAGGGGGGATTGAAAGGGGATAGGGGAGGGGGCTACAGCTGGGATACAAAATGAATAAACTGTAATTAATACAAATAAAAAAAACAATAACAATAATTAAAAAAGAATTATGTAGCTGTATTAGAGATGGACAATTTAGGGCAAGAGTCCAATTCCCAAATCCAAAGCTGGGCAGCTGATAACCTACTGCAGCCCCACTTTCAGGAGATCTGACACCCTCTTCTGTCCTCTTTTTCATAGCTATTCATATGACATTTTTCATAGGTATTCATGTAACTCAAATAAAAATAAATCTCTAAAAAACTAAGCACTCTTATTATATTTACAATATTTACAAATTAGAAATATCATTTCCTTAAAATTCTCACTTATTGAAAAACATTTGTAATACATTTGGCATGAATTTTTGAGTCAAAAACAATTTGCATGTCCTTTCATCCTATGTTTCTTAATTTCGTTTATGTCCAAGTTATTCTTGTTCTGGCTTCTCAACAGTGTCACACCAACATGCTCTGCTCTTCTATGGCTCACTATGGACTTGGAAGATCCATTTTCTGTTGATAATGGCTTTTTCTTAGTAAAGTTCTTATAGACATCATTTAACCATTCCTAGCAGTATGTTTAGCTCTATAATAGAGCATTCTTTCCTTTTTCTTAAATGCATTCTTTAAAAAGAATCTTTGTAGTGCAAGCAATTTCTGTTAGTCTTTTAGATATTCTGAGCAATCATTGATATCCATTTCAGAGGTTTCATATTAAAATTTTCACCTTAGAGATCAATAACTAAGCAAGGACCAGATTATTGGTAAGTACATGAGGTAAAAATCTGAAATAAGTTGAAGCCATTCACTGTAGCCCATCATAACAAGAAGCCAAATATGCATTATAAATGAAAACAACTCCCATTGTTCCTAATGCCCAGATTCATAGATTAGAATGAGTAGAGAAGAAAGCAAGGAGTTGAACAACCAAGTTGAAGGCGTGTTGGGAAATTAAAATATTGCAAAAAAATTCAAGAGTCATATGTTAAATGATACACATTTGTTGAACTGTGCAGAACCACTATCTTATTGCTTTAGAGGTCTTGGTAATAACAGAAAGTAAAATATGGTGCCTAAGATGGTCCAAGTAACATTAGCTGTTTCATGCTCCAATGCCGCTTTCATTCTCCCAAGCATGGTCCATACACTATGCACCAATCAGGAGGACTGGATGCTTAATACCAGTGACATAAGAAAATTTTAAAAAGGACTGTGAACGATTGCTTTTATATCCTACCACCTGCATCGTGACTGACAGTCAGCAGTTGCATTGGTACCACAGTGTAAGGATACTCTGAAAGAAGGGGAAATGTGAAATGACTGTACTATTGTCAGTAAAATGCCATATAACAGGCTTCATAGTTTTCAGTAAGATGAAAACATCTATTGTACATTTTGAAGTTCTCTGTTACATTAAACCAGATGCAATCCTGATAGACAGATATTGGAGTGAAATAAGGTTGAGAGTTCACTCTCATGCTTGAGAGATTAAAAATAAATAAGATTGAAAAAGCATCCATGTCTACATGATACTGTAAGTTATTATCACATGGTACATATGAATCACTGTATAGAATAAGCAGAGCCAGTGAGACAGTTCAGTGGATACAAGTTCTTGCTACCAAGCCTGAAAACATCAGTTTCATGGCTGGGATTTAGAAGGTAGATGAAGAGAAACAACTTCTGAAAGCTGTCCTCTCACTTCTACTCATGTTCTGTGATGTGTACACACATAGATAGATAGATAGATAGATAGATAGATAGATAGATAGATAGATAGATAGATAGATGGATAGATAGATAAAACAAATGTGATTTTTTATTTTAAGTGAAAGCAGAGGCGTGTGACTGTTCCCTGTGTTATAGCTCTGAAAATGTCTCCTCTCCACATCTAACTGGTGAGACTCCTCACCTTCATATACAAAGGGCTCATGTTATTTCAGACATCCTTGCTGTTCCGAACAATTTCCTATCCCAATTTTGCTCATGAATTTATTCTTTCTTAGCAGATGGTTATCAGTTTGTTGAAATCTTAGCGTGCAATATTCCTAAGAGAGCTAATGCTCATCTCATGGAGAAAAGAACCCTTCTTCCCTGATCATGTTTATGTAGCAAAAGCTGTCAATCTCAGTAGTGTCCTGACATACAAACCACCCTCAACTCAGTCACACATTTCCCCTCCCACCAATGACTTCTTCGTGAAAATGTCTGGCTTGAGTACTGCTTTGCTTTTGGCAGCATCAGGCCATTCATTGACTCATTGTCAATCCTCTTGCTTGATGAGACACTTCCCATTTTGTTGAGAATTATCCCTTTCTTTGATTTCTTCAGAAGCAATGCATTCTAGTTTATTAAAGTATGTGAAAGTACTCCTCATTTCTCATGTCTTTTAACATTTTGGAAAACTGAGCAAAGAGAGTTTTGAGATGTGACTTATTTAATGTGAACCAAAGGTACCACATACAGTGATCATTTATCTAAGTTTTCATGAACCTGTAATTAAAATAAACATATAATGTTTCTCATTTTAGTGTTGGAGAAACATTTACTGTGTGGTAATGGCTTCATTTCTTTCTTCAAATTGCTCTCACTTCTGCAGAAGTAATGTTAGCCACCATCTCTAAAAATGGGTGAACCTCAAGTATATAGAGGTGTGTGCTGCACGCACTATGGCTACTGCTTCTATATGTAAGTGCTAATTTAGTGGGTCAAACTGACAAATTCCATTGTTAATCTGGTGTTTCTAATTTTCTTTTTTTAAATGCAAATCATAAGATGCCCTGAGGAGCTACCATTATCTACCATTGTTATATTTGCTGTATAGTAAGGATAGCAAAAGTCAAATGAAAAACAAATACATCCTAGATGTTTGTTCTAGGACAACAGTCCTCATGGCAAATGATTGTGCCATTGCCTCCAACACTCTTCCAGGTCGAAGGATGGAGGAGGCAGAAACTCAGCGCTTTTATGATTCAGCATGCAGGCAACACAGACTGAGAAACTGGGGTGTTCTGGACACTGAGGTAATGACGCTAAGTCTGCTCATGTGGTCAGCAAGTGTAATATATACATCTGGGTGAAAGCTGCCCAGCACAGGCAGGGCGAGGGAAGGTTTGAAGATGCTAAGGATGCAGAGAAAAGATGCCTGTGAGATTTCAATAACTATGATAACCTCGCATCTGTGACAAGAGGAAATTACATCGATCACAGCAGCATCAAGAAAACAAACAAACAAGCAAACAAAACATATGCTCTGCAGCCTGACAGTCTGATGGCAGACCTACCTTCGGCTGTTTCTTTAAGGACTGACAGTCTGGAGGAAAAAGATTTAGTTTTAATTCTCATCTCCGATTCATATTCCCTCACTTAAAATATAACGTGGACACATTTATAAATACATACTTACAAATAAAAAAATAGTTCCTTAGAGCTTTCTCTACTTATAAATGTAATTAAGGTGTAATCAATTAAAATGTATAATCTGTAATAAACCATATACTTTGGGTGGGGTATGTGTGTGAGAATGTTTGCGTGTGTTTCAGGTACACATACGTGTGTGTGTGCCTGGCATCACATGTGTTCTGGGGATCTGAATCTGCTCTACACATTTACATGGCATTTACTTTACCAACTAAGCCATCTTCCCAGCTTGCAAAAATAATTTTAAATTCCAAAATACAAGTACTTAAAAGAATCACATCAGTGAGTCAAAGACTATTTAAAGTATAGTTCTATAGACAATTATCTCATTTCTGTATTCTGCTTTGTGAGCATTGACAGCCACTCTAGTTGATTCACATCGCACTCGTATATTAGAGAAGTAAACATGGCAAACACATTATTGAATCTGCTAGAATGAAATTCATTGTCTCTATAGCCTCAGGAGCACCAAGTTTGAAGTATCTGTGCCATCTGGAACAAATGGCTTAACTTCCAGCTGTATTCACTTAGCTCTTCATCTTGTCTAAGTGGAAAAGCTGAGGCTATACACAAGTGCTTCTTTTGGATAGAACATTAGCTGGGGGTTTAATCTGTGCTTTATATATACTGCACAGGAAGCCTAGGCTTGGAGCTAAAGGCATTTCCCCCATGTCCAAAGTAATCATTTCTCATTTTTTCACAGCAGGATTGCTCGAATTTTCAAGCCAGCTATGGCCATCCCTCTCAGAGGGGATTACATTTTGATGGGGCTTCAGAATTTCTGAAATGCTTTGATCTTTCAAAATCTATGGTAGAATAGGAACTGCAAAGTAAGGTTACATGGATTAGTATAAGAAGGTTCGTAAAGGAAGAGCAACGATGGGAAAAGAATGCCAGTTCTGATCTGCATAGCTCTGTCCAGCATTCTGACATAAAGACTGTTTTCTTTATCTTGGACCGGGAGCCATTACAGCACAGTGACTAGGAAGAGGCACTGTGTTAACACTACTTGGGTTGAATTCACCGGAAGATGCAAATTCATTTTGTAGTTTTAGGAATATCTTTGTTCTTTGTAAGTCACTGGCTTGCTTTTGAAAATTAATACTTATCCATAGGAATGCTTTGATGGTTAAAAATCACCTAATGAAATCCATTTGGAAGAGTGACTAGTTGCAAGAAAGTGAATATTCTTGGTTTCATGAGAGAAGCTATATTTGGGAGTTCTAAGTTTCTTATTGTCCTACAATTTGTAATTTTATTATTTATATTTTATAATTATTTTCACAGACATTTAACACATACTCCTCAACTGAAAAAACAAGCCAGGAAATTGCAAAACTTTTATTAACTTTTATAGCATTGTTATTTTTTTGTCACATGAAATACCACAATACCTATCACCATTCATGCATAAACAACTAAAAACCTCAACTCATAAGAGACAACCCAGAGAAAACATATATATATATATATATATATATATATATAATATGTGTGTATCATAGGTTTAAGTGTGAAGAGGTATGAAAAGGGAGGATAGAATAGATGAGCAGATTAAGAGATAGAGAAGATTGAGAGATACATATTTGAAAAGCCATATGGAAACCTATATTAGGTTACATTTTAAGGTCACCAGACAGGAAGCAAACAGTTTGGGATCAAAAGCAACCTTTACAAAACTAAACGTAATGTCTGAAAACAGCCAGTTTTGAATATCCAGTGTATGTCATTTTATGAAACACTGATTTGCATTTAAACCATGAACTAGAGAAAGAAAAAAGGAGCAAATTTTACTCCATTCTTCATTCTCGCTATTAAAATATAAGAAAGAAAAGGGCCTTTTGAGTTTTCTTTAGTTTTGTTTTAGATTATGATTACAACATTTCTCCTTTCACTTTCTTTTCTCCCTCCCTCCTACATACTCAACCCCACTCTCTTTCAAACCCATGGCCTCAGTTTCCGCTGTTACTGTGTGTGTATGTGTGTCTGTGTGTGTGAGCGTACATAGATATATATATATATATATATATATATATATATATATATATATAT